>NW_027507686.1:11476332-11509047 GCF_037356315.1 Lithobates pipiens | reverse complement strand
CGTCGGACCTTTGCTGTCGAAAAGTCCGGCTGTGTGTACGCGGCATAAGGGGGTCACTACAGTCAGGTGACCAAAGCACTGCACCAAATCACAAGTGATATTCACATCACCACCCCCCCCCCCCCCCCCAACATCTACAAAATTTGTAATGCCGCGTACACACGACCGGACTTTCCAGCAGACTAGTTCTGACGGCCTTCCTGACGGACTTTCGGTGGATGGACTTGGCCACACACAATCACACCAAAGTCCGACGGATTCGAACGTGATGACGTACGACCGGACTAGAATAAGGAAGTTCATAGCCAATAGCCGCCCTAGCGTCGGTTTTTGCCAGACTAGCATACACACGAATGTATTTCTCGATAGGAATCGGCTCCGGCGGGAAAAATTTGAAACGTTCTAGTTCTAAAGTAGGTCAGATTTTTAGACAGCAAAGGTCTGATGAAGCCCACACAGACCTAATTGTCCGGCGGATTCGTTCCGTCGGACCTTTGCTGTTGAAAAGTACGGCCGTGTGTACGCGGCATAAGGGGTCACTACAGTCAGGTGACCAAAGCACTGCACCAAATCACAAGTGATATTCACATCACCACCCCCCCCCCCTCACCCCCAACATCTACAAAATTTGTAATGCCGCGTACACACGACCGGACTTTCCAGCAGACTAGGTCCGACGGCCTTCCTGACGGACTTTTGGTGGATGGACTTGGACACACACAATCACACCAAAGTCCGACGGATTTGAACGTGATGACGTACGACCGGACTAGAATAAGGAAGTTCATAGCCAGTAGCCAATAGCCGCCCTTGTGTCGGTTTTTGCCAGACTAGCATACACACAAATGAACTCGACAGGAATCGGCTCCGGCGGGAAAAATTTGAAACGTTCTAGTTCTAAAAGCCCGCCAGATTTTTAGACAGCAAAGGTCCGATGAAGCCCCACACACGATCTAATTGTCCGGCGGATTCGTTCCGTCGGACCTTTGCTGTCGAAAAGTCTGGTCGTGGGTACACGGCGTAAGGGGTCACTACAGTCAGGTGACCAAAGCAGGATTTCACAGAAGGCAGGAGATTCGGCGACAGGATTCCTCTAACTTCTGTGATGTCAAAATCCTAACAAGGTAGTACTATACCTCCTAATCACATCCTAACCCAAAATGGAGGTGTAGACTCTCTTATTAAAGTGGTTGTAAACCCTTACAAACCACTTTAAACTACAGGTAAGCCTAGATTAAGGCTTACTTGTAGGTCCAAGAAATATCTCCTAAACCTATAGGGTTTAGGAGATATTTACAAAAAGACAGCCACCTATCAGTGCCCATTAGTGCCACCTATTAGAGCCCAGCAGTGCCACCTATCAGAGCACATCAGTGCCACCTATCAAAGCCCATCAATGCTGCATATCAGTGCAGCCTCATCAGTGCCCATCAGTGCGGCATATCAGTAACCATTATGCCGCGTACACGCGATCGAATTGTCTGGCGTACTTAGTCCGACATACAATAGTCTGGCGGACTTGGCCACACACGGACACACAGAAAGTCCGACGTTCGCTTGCGTGATGACGTGCAGCACGTATGACGGGACTAGAAAAAGGAAGTTCAATAGCCAGTAGCCAATAGCTTCCTTTTTCGTACTTGCTTCTGAGCATGCGTCATTCTTAGTCTGCCGGACTAGCATACTGACGAACATATTGTCCGCTGAAACCCATGTCCGACTGGAAGATTGGAGTGCAAAAATACTTTCTTAGTCCGCCGGACTTCAGGCTGGAAAAGTCCGCTGAAGCCCACACACGATCGAATTGTCCGCTGAAATGCGTTTCGGCGGACTAAGTACGCCGGACAATCTGATCGTGAGTACGTGGCATTAGTGCCACCTATCAGAGCCCATCAGTGCCGCATATCAGTGCAGCCTCATCAGTGCCACCTCATTAGTGCCCATCAGTGCAGCCTCATCAGTGCCACCTCATTAGTGCCCATCAGTGCAGCCTCATCAGTGCCACCTCATTAGTGCCCATCAGTGCAGCCTCATCAGCACACATCAGTGAAGAAGAGAAATTACTTATTTGCAACATTTTATAACAGAAACTAACGAAAACTTTTTTTTTTTCACATTTTACAGTTTTTTTTTTCGTTTGCTTCGCAACAAAACAAAAAAAAAAAAAAAAAAACACCCCAGTGGTGATTAAATACCACAAAAAAGAAAGCTCTATCTGTCTCAAAAAATGATAAATATTTCATATGTGTACAGTGTTGTTATATGACCGCTCGATTGTCATTCAAAGTGTGACAGCGCCGAAAGCTGAAAATTGGCCTGGGCAGGAAGGGGGTGACAGTGCCCGGTATTGAAGGGGTTAATGTGATGAAATCTAGTATTCTAGTACGCGGCTGGAAATTTTCTTACAATGTACATCCTGGCATTTACACTTTGATACATGTCAGTCCCTCTGCACTCCACCCGGCCTATTCGTCTGACAGCTATTGGTCTATCAATTAACCTCTTGCAGCCAACTGCCATTTACTTTCATTAAGGTAACTTGCTTAGAATGATCAAAGCCGTCGCCTGATTTGTGATTTGCAGGTCACGCCGCAATTTGCATCACGCTGGTAAATAATCCTAAAATTGTTCTGCTTTCTATTCCAGACCAAGACTGATGCTCGGATAGCTATTGGGTTCTGAGCGGTGCATTTAAGCCTCAATCACATGGTATACGCCTGTCGGGGGGGGGGGGGGGGGGGGGCGCAGGCATCTTATGCACCCTCATGCAGACAGTGCCATTGATTTTAAAAGGGAGAACTAAATACCTCATTGGCAGTATATAGCAGTCTTGTGACTTCTATCTGTGCCTGGTTAAAGCTTGTAGAAGGAGTTTTCATTCTGCTCTGACTGTCCTATGAGGCTGCTGGACCCCTGACCTTCTGTCTGGACAGTGCTGATTGGCCCTGTGCAGATCACATGCCCCTTCCCAAGCAAAAAAAAAACTCTCTAGCAATGCACAATGGGGGGGAAATTACATAACACTGCCTGTGGGAGGTAGGTAGAGGTATAGTGCCTCATCATTGGTATTAGTGGGAAGAATAATTTCTATTGTTGGTGTAAGTGGGGATAATATTGCTCTCTCATTGGGAGGAATGGGGCCCCATCATTGGTGTCAGTGGGAGGAATAACGCCCCATCATTGGTATTAGTGGGAGGAATAGTGCCCCATTATTGGTATTAGTGAGAGGAATAGTGCCCCGTCATTGGTATCATTGGGAGAAATAGGGCCCCATTATTGGTATCAGTGGGAGGAATAGTGCCCCATCATTGGTATTAGTGCGAGGAATAGTGCCCCATCATTGGTGTCAGTGGGAGGAATAGTGCTCCATCATTGGTATTAGTGGGAGGAATAGTGCCCCATCATTGGTATTAGTGGGAAGAATAATTTCTATTGTTGGTGTAAGTGGGGAGAATATTGCTCTATCATTGGGAGAAATAGGGCCCCATCATTGGTATCAGTGGGAGGAATAGTGCCCCATCATTGGCATCAGTGGGAGGAATAGTGCCCCATTATTGGTATTAGTGGGAGGAATAGTGCCCCATTATTGGTATTAGTGGGAGGAATAGTGCCCCATCATTGGTGTCAGTGGGAGGAATAGTGCCCCATCATTGGTATCAGTGGGAGGAATAGTGCCCCATTATTGGTATTAGTGGTAGGAATAGTGCCCCATCATTGTTGTCAGTGGGAGGAATAGTGCCCCATCATTGTTGTTAGTGGGGGGAATAGTGCCCCATCATTGGTATCAGTGGGAGGAATAGTGCCCCATCATTGTTGTCAGTGGGAGGAATAGTGCCCCATCATTGGTATTAGTGGGAGGAATAGTGCCCCAACTATGGTATCAGTGAGATGAACAAAGCTCCATCATTTTTGTCAGTGGAAGGTATAGTACCCTAGGGGCTGGATAAAGGCAAGCAAAGGACCACATCCACCCCGCTGGCCACAGTTTGGAGGCCGCTGCCTTAGACAAAAACCCAGCAGCTGACCTGTGCAATGAACGAGGGTTTTTTTTTTTCTTTCTTTTGCCCGGAGTTGGGCTTTAACTGCAGTAGAGAAAACGTAGCTCCCCCATCCAGCCAGGCAAGGACTGCACTGTGTAAATCTTAGGACTGGATGGACAGAAAAAAAACAAATCCTGTGGCAGGTAAATCATCTGCCTCCATCTGTATTTTATCTCTATTTTTAGATGCATGACTTGAATTCAGCTTTAGAAAAAAAAAAAAAAAATTGGCGAATGAAGTGATCTCCGCCAATCCATTACCTGCGATCGTTTTTTAATTTCCCTGTTTTTTTTTTCCGCACATGTGCAGTGTGAGCCGGTGAGGAGTAAAGAAAAGGAAGAAAAAAAAAAAAAAAAAAAAAAAAAAGTGTACAAGCGAGGATACCAGAAAAGGAGGATTACAATAAAAGCTAATGAGCTTAGACTCGAGGCGGCTCAAAGCATTAAACATTCACTGCAACTTTATTTTGACAAAATGTCTGTTTGTGTTACCAAGTAAAAGGGGCATTATATATAAAAAAGGCTCATTTCTAAAGGTCAGGCTGAATTTTAAATCTGTAAAAGGGCTTTGGAGGAATTTTACCTTCAGTGTTCTGAGCTCACTCGCTGATGTCTGAATGAACGCAGCCTGGATTGTGTTTTGTAAGATTTTATTTATTTTTTTTCCCGAGCTAGGGCTGGAGGGGAATAAAAACCTTATGAATTAACTCATTAAAGCGTAACTCCTCTTTTGTTTAGGAAAAAATAAAAAATAAAATAAAAATAACAAAACAGATCAGTTATGTATGTTGAAGGGTTGTGGAGTTTTACCTGCTGCTGTTCTGGAGGTACCGACAACATGCAATGCAGCCCGGGGGTAAACTCACCAGATGTGCAGACCGTGGTCCTTTGGCACCTAGGGGCTAGTTTTTTACTAAATGTGGGTCGCCTATGTGCTAGGGCCAGGGCTGGTACAAGAATTTTTTGACACCCTAGACGAAACCTCATTTTACCGCCCCCCCCCCTTGGCTCCACCCCCTTTCCCTTGCCCATGTAAACCTCACCTTTTTAATGAAGCGCCCATCAAATTCAGCCTCATCAGCGCCCATCAATGTGGCCTACCAGTGCTCCCTTAAATACAGCCTACCAGCGTCCATGAATGCAGTCTCACCAGTGCCCATCAGTGTACTGAATGCAGCCTCATCAGCGTCCATTAAATGCAACCTACCAGCGCCCATCAATGCAGCCTCACTAGTGGCCAACAATGCACTGAATGCAGCCTCACCAATGCCCATGAATGCAGCCTCACCAGCGTCCATCAATGCACTGGATGCAGCCTCACCAGCACCCATCAATGCAGCCTCATCAGCGTCCATTAAATGCAACCTAGCAGCGCCCATCAATGCAGCCTCACTAGTGGCCAACAATGCACTGAATGCAGCCTCACCAATGCCCATGAATGCAACCTCACCAGCGTCCATCAATGCAGCCTCATCAGCATCCATTAAATGCAGCCTACCAGCGCCCATCAATGCAGCCTCACCAGTGCCCATGAATGCACTGAATGTAGCCTCACCAGTGCCCATGAATGCAGCCTCACAAGCACCCATCAATGCAGCCTCATCAGCTCCCATCAAAGCAGCCTCATCAGTGCCCATCAAATCCAGCGTCATCAGCACCCATCAAATGCAGCCTCCCCAGCGCCCATCAATGCAGCCTACCAGAGCTCCCTTAAATACAGCCTACCAGTGCCCATGAATGCAGCCTCACCAGTGCCCATCAATGCACCGAATGCAGCCTCACCAGTGCCCATGAATGTAGCCTCACCAGCGCCCATCAATGCAGCCTACCAGCGCTCCCTTAAATACAGCCTACCAGTGCCCATCAATGCAGCCTCACCAGTGCCCATCAATGCACTGAATGCTGCCTCACCAGTGCCCATGAATGCAGCCTCCCCAGCGCCCATCAATGCAGCCTCATCAGTGTCCATTAAATGCAGCCTATCAGCACCCATCAATGCAGCCTCATCAATGCCCATCAAATCCAGCGTCACCAGCACCCATCAAATGCTGCCTCACCAGCTCCCATCAAAGTCTACCTCACCAGCTCCCATCAATGCAGCCTCACCAGTGCCCATCAAATGCAGCTTCACCAGCGCCCATCAAATGCAGCCTACCAGTACCCATCAATGAATGTTTGCTTGCTTCCATTCATTCGGGAGTCGAGACACAGACACAGTTCTCCGACGCCGCTGTGCCTCTGACACTATGTGCGAACGGAGCAGCAGCTGCCTGCTGATGCTGAGACTTAGTTTCTTGCTGCAGAGAGAAGAGAGTAGGAACACCAGTGGCCTGGCGCCCTAGGCGGCTGCCTAGTTTGCCTATTGATAGCACCGGCCCTGGCTAGGGCACCTTCGCATTGTTGCCTATACCTAGACCCAGTTTACGTCTGTAATAATATGCCCAAGCTATTGTGACTCCATTTGAATATGCTTTGATATGCGTTGCCAGTTCAACTATGAAAGAATGCTTAGAAAGACGCTTGCACAAGCACTGTACTCTATATATATCATTGTGGGTTGGTTTGTCCTTTCATGTTCTCTGTTCCGTAGGCCATGGGACAGAATGCATGACCAGGGCCGTCTTTAAGTCAGGGCAAAAGGGGCAGCTGCCCTGGGCCTGTCGTTGTGGGGCCCAAAGCAGCTGCCTCATACTTTCCAACGATCCCAGTTTTAAATTCCCTTGTCCCTTGAAGTTTTCGTCCTGTGCTGTGTCCCGATATCTCAGTGTGAAGTGCTGCTACTAATGCTGCCCAGCTCTGCCCTATTGTTGTGTACAGATGACTCACCTGCAGACCCTGTGTTTACATGTAAATAACCGGCATTCATATGTAAATAGCGGTGTCATTACTAAGTAAATAGCTGCGGCCAGCGGCATTGACATGTAAATAAAGCGGCATTCATATGTATATCATGCTCCCCTGCAATGAGGAGATGATGTGCTGTAACCTCTTGCAACCAATCAGTGAGCAGTATTACTGTACAGTAATCTCTAGCAACCAATCAGTGAGCGGTATTACTGTACAGTAATCTCTAGCAACCAATCAGTGAGT
Organism: Lithobates pipiens; assembly: GCF_037356315.1. Lineage (NCBI taxonomy): Eukaryota > Metazoa > Chordata > Amphibia > Anura > Ranidae > Lithobates > Lithobates pipiens. The sequence goes on along the minus strand of NW_027507686.1, from coordinate 11,501,918 downwards.
GGTATTACTGTACAGTAATCTCTAGCAACCAATCAGTGAGCGGTATTACTGTACAGTAATCTCTAGCAACCAATCAGTGAGCGGTATTACTGTACAGTAATCTCTAGCAACCGATTAACAAGCACAAATCATTTTCTGTAACCTCTAGCAACTAATCAATGAGCCATAATGTGTGATGTAGCCTCTAGCAACCAGTTAGTAAGCAGTAATGATATGCTGTAACCTCTGGCAACCAATCACAATTGCTGCCTGCTCTGATACAGTAAACTGTTTTTAAGTCTAGCTGCTATTAATTGTATTTCTCAGAGCAGGTGGAGAGTGAAATTGAATGGGGGTGGGGGGGGGGGGTTAAGAATTTTTTTCTCCCAGGGTCCAATCAATATTAATTAATACTATTTCCTTTCAACGTCTATCAGTCGATACCCAGTAAACGTTTTTACTTGGCTAGAAGTTGAATTGGTGGGGTCAAATATTTTATAGTAGATGTGGGACAGATATAGGTGGGACACCGTGATACCATCACATGTATCTAGCATTTTGTTTAAGGAACCCCTAGCAATCTTTAGAGGAACCCTGGTTGAAAGGTTGGTGTAGACTTCTTGCTACTAATCAGTCCAGCCTTTCTCAACTTTTTTTTAGGAGGAACCCTTGAAAAAAACTTTACGGTTCAATTGATCTCCTGCCTATAATTGTAAGTAATATCTACAGATTATGATACATTGGTGGGATGGTCAAAGGGAAGAATGCTTCCTACATTTTTGGGAAAATTCCTCCCCTTGAAGATAGTTAAAAAGGCCATTGGTGTCAATAGGAACTCACCTGGGAGGAAGAAATTGCTCCTTGCTCAAAGAAACCCCTAGCAACCTTTGGAGGAGCCTTAGTTGAGAAGCTGGTGTAGGCTATGGAGTTGCACAAGGGCCCTTTAGGACTTATGGGGCCGTTTTATATTAGCTGTGGAATGGACTGGTGCTGGAGCACCTTCTCATTGTTATCTTATTATACACAATTAATGTAATGTAATGTCACAATTAATGTAATGTGAAGGGGGGGCCAGAGCTTCAGGGGGCTGTGATAATAAGGTGGGGGCAGAGGACACCACTGGGGTGTGAAGGGGGGCAGAGGACACCACTGGGGGGTGAAGGGGGTAGAGGGACAACACTGGGGAGAGGATGAAGGAGGGCAGAGGGCACCACTGGGAGGGGTGAAGGGGGCAGAGGACCACACAGGGGGGGTGAAGGGGGCAGAGGACAACACAAGGAAGGGTGAAAGGGCCAGAGGACAACACTAGGGGGATGAAGGGAGGCAGAGGACACCACTGGGGAGGGTGAAGGGGGCAAGGACACCACTGGGGGAGGGTGAAGGGGGGCAGAGGACAACACTGGGAGGGGTGAAATGGGGCAGAGGACAACACTGGGAGGGGTGAAGGGGGCAGAGGACAACACTGGGGAGAGGGTGAAGAGGGGCAGAGGACACCACTAGGGGGGTGAAGGGGGGCAGAGGACACCACAGGGGGTGAAGGGGGTAGAGGACAACACTGGGGGGGAGGGTGAAGGAGGGCAGAGGACACCACTGGTGGGGGTGAAGGGGGGCAGAGGACACCACTGGAGGGGTGAAGGGGGGCAGAGGACACCACTAGGAGGAGTGAAGGGGGGCAGAGGACAACACTGGGAGGGGTGGCGGGGGCAGAAGACACCACTGGGGGGTGAAGGGGGGCAGATGACACCACTGGGGGGGTGAAGGGGGGCAGAGGAAACCACTGGTGGGGGTGAAGGGGGGCAGAGGACACCACTGCAGGGGTGAAGGGGGGCAGAGGACACCACTAGGAGGAGTGAAGGGGGACAGAGGACAACACTGGGGAGAGGGTGAAGGGGGGGCAGAGGACATCACTGGGAGGGGTGGCGGGGGCAGAGAACAACACTGGGGGGAGGGTGAAGGGGGCAGAGGACACCATTGGGGGTTGAAGGGGCAGAAGACACCACTGGGGGGTGAAGGGGGCAGAAGACACCACTGGGGGGTGAAGGGGGGCAGATGACACCACTGGGGGGGGTGAAGGGGGGCAGAGGACACCACTGTGAAGAGGGGTTCGGAACAGGGAGGTTTTGAAGGGTAAACTGTGATGTGAAGGGGGAACTGTAATGTGAAGGGGGAACTGCGGACGTAAGAACAGGATTGTGAATTAAAGGAGGGGGGCTGTGATGTGAAGGCTCATGCGATTCGGACGTCTGCCGGAAGATCATTTTATTAATTGGACCTCTGTGAATTTTAATTCAATACACATTCTTTAACGAAAAAAAAAAAGAAAGCTACTCGAGCTTTAGAAAATACTTTGGATTACTATGCTGTGCTCAATGACTTCACAAATACTTTAACCGCAGCAAAGAAAAGTAAACACAATAGATCTGGCTATGTACTGTGGCAGGGGTGCCTAGTTTTCAACGCAGCTACTCTTCTGATGAGTAATGCCGATTACATACCAGTAAATGAGATGAGGTGTATTCAGATACTTGCCTAGAGTTTAGTCTTAATTCTGTTGCCTTTTTGGAATACGCCTAAAATCTACAAATGAGAAAATATGTAATTTTTGGCCCAATTACTCCTAATCAGTGCGGGGCTGCTAGCATAGTATCTTAATTGGTACACAAATGTCTGCCAAGGGGCCTGTGCGTGTCTATGAATTTTTAAAAATGTGTATTTAGTAAAAATGAAATTTCAGTTTGATTCTTTTTTTTTTTTTTTTGGCCTTTTAAAAATGGTGGTAAAAAAAAAGTAGGCGTAGTTGTATAAACAGGTAGTAGTGCAGCAAGATCTGTATGTCTAATAGTTGGCAACCGGCAATCTGCAGCATATTGCATTAGGGTGTACACCTTTCCTCTGCAGCCTCAGCTGCACTGGACAGTGATTGGATAGGAAGCGCTCTGTGCTGAGCGGCTTCCCGTTCATTCACAAACTGAAGCATAGTAAACACGGTTTACTATGCTTCAGTTATGAATAGACACAGTGAGTGAGTGTGTTCACTGTGTTCATTTAGAAAAGGAAGGGGTCGGCAAATTACATATTTACCGGCCCCTTCCCCAGTGCCGAGACAAGGCCGTTTAGAGGCCAGGGCGAACATGCCAAATTGCATATTTACCAGCCCCTTCCCCAGTGCCGAGACAAGGCCATTTAGGGGTGAACATGCCAAATTGCACCCCCCCCCCCACAAATATATGGTCAATATGTTTCAGCAAAAATCCCCCACCCCATAAAAATTGAGCAGCAATCTACATGCTTACGTTCACCCATCCACCCCCTACTGAAATCCCCTCCTTCCCAGCACAGATCTTTGCCCCCCCCCCAGCTAAATTCTTGTCTTCCTATATGCCCGCAGAACAAATCCCCACCCTTCCCTAAAAAACGAATGTCCCCCTCCTAGCACAAACCCCTCAAATTTCCTTTCTGAGCACAACCCCCCCCCCCCCAACTCCTTCCCCTCCTAGCAGAAATACCATCCTTAATAGCACTACCCCCCCCCCCAAACAAAAAGTTACTCTTCCCACAAATCTCTTCCCCCTCTACCATATCTCCCCCCCATCCCCTCTCAAATGTCCTCTCTGAGCACAATTCATCCCCCCCAGCAGAAATACCCCCCCCCCAAGTTCCCCTCCTAGGGGGAATTGTTTCCCTTCTAGCACAAATCCTTTCCCCCATCTACCATATCTCCCCCCCCACCCCCCTCAAATGTCCTCTCTGAGCAAAATTCCTCCCCCCAACAAAAATCCCCCCCCCAGGCCCAAATTTCCCCTCCTAACACAAATACCCCACAATCATCCATAATAGCACAAATCCCCCCTCCCATAAAAATCCCCTCCTAGCACAAATCCCTACCCCCCATCCCATATCCCCCTCAAATCCCCCCTCAAGTGTCCTCTCTGAGCACAATCCCCACCCCCCATACACAACCCCCCCAGCACAAATACCATAATAGCTTAAATCTCCCCCAAGAAAAAAATAACCCCCCCCCCCTGAGCACAAATCTCTCCCTCCCCCTACTGTATCACCCTTTATAGCATAAACCCCCCAAATCCCCCTTCCTAGTACAAATTATGTTCCCCCTTCTAACACAAATCCCCCCTCCTAGTACAAATCCTGCCTATGCTTAGAAATATTTATGCAAGTGGTGAGCTTGTGTGATCTCTAATGGCCATTGCCTGTAAAGTAATATACCTCCAAACCACTTGAATGGCATATTTTCTTTTCCCTTAGGTGGCCGGCTTTCCGATAAAAGTGGTCCCTGCGGCGGATTTGTCACTTTTAGAAGCTGCAAGAGAGGTTGTCCACCCAAAAAACATTTCAAGACAGTGTAAAAATTAAAAAAATGTAATCGAACAAATTAATAAAAAAATTTAAAGCGACCCCCCCCCCCCATCCCCACGTGCTCGCAGTAGTGAACGCATACGTGGGTCACGCCCACCTATGCAAATAGAGTTTGCACCACACATGTGAGGTATCGCCGCACACGTCTGAGCGAGAGCGATCATTTTACACCTTCTCTGTAACTCTAAACAGGTCCCCTGTAGACATTTTAAAAGCGTCGCCTATGGAGATTTTTACGTACCGTAGTATGGTGCCATTCCACAAGCTTGCGCAATTTTAAAGCGCGACGTGTTAGGTATCTATTTACTCGGCGTAAAATCATCTTTCACATTATACAAAAAATGGGGTATATATATATATATATATATATATATATATATATTATGTTTATATATATATATATATATATATATATATATATATATATATATATATATATATATATATATATATATTATGTTTTTTTTTTTAATTGCATAAAAAAAAACGCTGCACAAAAGTGATATAAAAAAAAATGGCAGTGACCGGCATTTTATTCTCTAGGGTCTCTGCTGAAAAAAAAAAATGAAAACTTTTTTTTTTTTTAATGTTCAGGGGTTCTAAGCAATTTTCCCTTTGGGTTAATTTTCTATGTTGGAAAAAATTGGCTTATACTTTATAGATACTTTATAGAGTTTCATTTGCCATACCGTGGACCAACTCTGCCTTTAGCGTTCTAAAGGGTGCGTTTTTTTTTTTTTTATGTTTTTTTTTTTTGTCAAGCCTTAATTATATATCCTATATAGTCCTCATTTTACGCATTTCACCTGCTTTTAAAACATGTTTCAATCTCAAATGTGCTGATTTTATTTACTTTAATTGTTTAGCGTGGATGGAAGTTCTGATGCTGCATTTGACCTATTTTGTGTTTGTTTGGACACAGCGAGTCCTACGGAGATCAATTCATGTTGTAAGCAAAAAGCAGGTCAAACGCAGCCACTGCGCTCAAACGCATGTGTCCCTGTAAGATAGGCCCGGAGAAAAGAAAGACAAAAGAAAAAAAGTGCAAATAAATGTATAAAAAAATAAAAGAAATGTATATATGTATATACACACACACACACACACATATATATATATATATATATATACATACATACAACAAGGATTTATATATTTTAAAAATGAATAAAGATGTTGTAAAAAAAAAAATATATATATATATATATATATATAAATTTCATATTCTATATACTTATATCACACATATATGGATACATTTTTAACGAGGATTTATATATTTTAAAAATGAATAAAGATGCTTTAATGTATGTATATATATATATATATATATATATATATATATATATATATATATATATATACATACATACATATTAGAACATCTTTATTCATTTTTAAAATATATAAATTCTCGTTAAAAATGTATCCATATATGTGTGATATAAGTATATAAAATATGAAATTTTGAGCCTAGTGGACCAACAGGTTTCCCATAGATCCAGTACTTCTTCAGGATCCACAACCTCTCTATACAAGCATAGAAAAGCGATGTCAGAAAAAGACCAAGAAATCAATCGAGCCTGCACATTTTTTTATTTTTTTATTTATTTATTTTATGTTTTTTTATAAAAATATGAGTGAAATGTCTAAAATAAAAAACAAAAAAACAATAATTACAAAATTGTACATTACAATAAACATTAAAAGCCTGAAAATTACACTTTTTCTTTCTTTTCTCCGGGCCTATCTTGTGAAGAAAATGTGAATCCCGAATGGTTTTCTTCTTCTCCATTTTGGGTTCAAATTTTCAGGCTTTTAATATAATAAGAAGTATTGTAATGTAGAATATTGTAATTATTGTTTTTTTTATCGTAGACATTGCAGCACTCATATTTTGATTAAAAAAATAAAATAAATAAATATATATATATCTTTTTTTAAATGTGCAGATTCGATCGACTACTTGGTCTTTTTATGCCATCGCTTTTCTATGTTTCTATAGAGAGCTTGTAGACTTTGTAGCCATATTTTGCTAAAAGAAAAAAAAAGAAAATGGGCAGTCTTCATGGACTACTCGCTCTTTTTTTGGGTGTCACTTTTCAATGTTTCTATAGAGAGCTTGTAGGTCCTGAAGAAGCACTGGATCTATGTGAAACGCGTTGTTCCACTAGGCTCAAAATTTTGTATTCTGTATACATATACCAAGGATCAATTTTTTTTAATGAATTTTACTAATTAATAAAGATGCTGTACTTTTTTTTTATACACTTATGTTTTGTGTATTATATGACACACTAGCACCCCCCTACGCCAGGCTCCTTAATTGGGGATTTGGGGTTACCTTCTTTGTTGACTTTTGTAAATTACGATACAATGGGGGATGGTGTCAGGATTTATTTTAAATTTTTTTACTTTTTGATAGCGACACGGTTCCCCCCCCCCCCCCCCCCCCACTTAAAGCTCCAATCTGTTCAAAAAAATAAATAAGTACTATAGCGGCTGACTTTTAATATAAGGACACTTACCTGTCCAGGGATCCCGCAATGTCGTATTGTTTATGAGACTTAATTACGTATAATGTGTGAAAAGTGTGATGCTTTTCCTAAGATCTCTTCACAAAGCAGGGGTGAGAAACAGAGAGAACCTTGTGCAATTTGTTTCCGTCCAAATTCGTTTTTTCGACCAAATTCATTAATTCTGAAATATTCAAATTAACGGAAACCCGGTTAACGAATTTTTCTGAAAATGGAAATTCGGAAATTCGAAAATTCAAAAATAAGAGTGTAAATCCCAAAAGTCCAAAATAACGACAATCCCGAAAATAAAAAGGAAAATCTGAAAATTTGATAATTCGAAAATATTAACTAACTAGCTAATATTAATAACTATTACTAACTATTAAATTATAGGCATTGGAATTTCCTTTCAAATTTGTCTGTTAGTGAACATAACAAATACGAATTTATTTGATGTTCCGAATTAGCCCGAAATAACAAATGCCGCAATTTAAACGACTGGAACATAATGAATTAATAATAATAATAATAATAATAATAATAATAATAATAATAATAAATAATAATAATAAAAACTTTTTTATTATTATTATTTATTATTATTAATTTGTTACTTTCCATTCGTTTGGATGCGGCATTTGTTATTTCGGATAATTCGTAACTTGGAATAAATTCGTATATGTTATGTTCACTAACAGCCAAATTTGAAAGGAAACTCAAATACCTTTAATTTAATAGTCAATTTGTATTTTTGAATTTCCGAATTTGTGAATACCTATAATTTAATAGTTAGCTATTATTAGTTAGTTATTATTTCGGATTTTAAAGAATTTTCGGATTTTCGTTCTTATTTTTGGATTTTCGAATTTCCAAATTTTCCAAATTTCGGATTTCTGAATTTTCAAATTTCGATCATAATGAATGATCCGAAAAAAAAATGGAAAAAAAATTATTGGGCACTATTCCTTCCACTGACACCAATGATGGGGCACTATTCCTCCCACTGACACCAATAATGGGACACTATTCCTCCCACTGACACCAATGATTGGGCACTATTCCTTCCACTGATACCAATGATGGGGCACTATTCCTCCCACTGATGCCAATGATGGGACACTATTCCTCCCTCTGACACTAATGATGGAACACTGTGCCACCTTCTAATACCACAGATGGTGCACTACTCCGTCACCCGATATGAACGATGATACACTATTCCATCCACTGACACCAACAATCGGGCACTACTTGTCTCGCTGATACCGCCAATAGAGCACTAGTCCTCCCACTTACACCAGTGATGGGGCACTGTTCCTACCGCTGAGACCAATTATGGGGCACTATGCCTTCCCCTAATACCAATGATGGGGCACTATTCCTCCCACTGACACCAATGAAGGGGCATTATTCCTTCCACTGACACCAACAATGGGGAGCTGTTAGGAATCCGTCCGTTCTGTGCGACCGGGTCTCCGTACGCGCACGCGCGTTCGTGCCGCGGGTCGTCGTGGGCACGCGCGTCTGCAGACGCGCGCGGGTGCACGCCGTTCGTATGTGCGATTGGCGCCAGTGGCCCTTTTTAAAGGTACAGCTGCGGATGTTCTGTGCTGTTCGTCTGCAGCTAGTACCTGAAGCTATCTGTTATTCTGCCTGAAACCTACCTGATACCTGACCCGGCTCCGTTTGACTCTGCTGACCTCTCCTGCTCTGATCCCGGCTTGTTTGACCCTTCTTGGACTGATACCTGTTGCCGAACCCCTGCTTGTTATCTGATTCTTCTGCTGGCTCCTGCTTGCTTCTGTGTCTGCTGCTCTCTCACCCAGAGATCCATCCGGGCCTGCCTCTGCCTCTCCAGACCCGTGCTCCACCCGTCATGGTACCACGGCCTGTTTGCCAATCTCCATCGGCTGCCTTCCTGCTACAGAGAGCTCCTGCACCTGAAGATCTTCACCTTCCTAGCACCTGCTGCTGCATCTGGCCGGACGCTCCTACCCCGCTGTGCTCCTGTCCCTCTGTTCCCACTTCAGAGAGACTTGAACCAGAGTCGTAAGAGAGGTCTCCTTCCACCAAGTCAGACTCACCAGCCGAAATCCTAACAGGAGCTATTCCTCTCACTGATACTGCCAATGGAGCACTTTTCCTTCCACTGGCACTAACGATGGGGCACTATTCCTCACAATGACACCAAAGAGGGACACTGTTGACTCCCATTAGCACCCCAGACATTTTCTACTCCTGCTGGCCATAGTCAGGCCCTGCATAAAGTTTGAAGAACAGTAAACAGGCCTTCTTTCAAAGAAAGTTTGGAGACCCCTGGTCTACACCAGGCTGTCTGAAATGTATATCAATGAATGAACCAGGGCTGTTTTTAAGGCAGGGAAAAAGGGGCAGCTGCCCTGGGCCCTTTCGTTGTTGTGGGGCCCAAAGCAGCTGCCTCATACTTGCCAACTATCCTGGTTTAAATTCCCTCATCCCTTGAGGTTTTAGTCCTGTGCTGTGTCCCAATATCTCAGTGTGATGGGCTGCAACTAATGCTGCCCAGCTCTGCCCTATTGTTGTGTACAGATGACTCACCTGCAGACCCCGTTATTACATGTAAATAACCGGAATGCATATGTAAATAGAGCCGACATTCATATGTAAATAGGGGATATCATGCCCCCCTGAGGTCCTATCCAGAGTAATCTCTAGCAACCAATCAACAAGCAGAAATCATGTGCTGTAACCTCTAGCAACTAATCAGTGAGCGGTAATGTGTGCTGTAACCTCTAACAACCAGTCAGTCAGTGGTAATGATACACTGTAACCTCTAGCAACCAATCGCAATAGTAGTTCCCTGATCTGATACAGTAAATGGATTTTGAGTCTAGCCGCTATTTATTGTATGTCTCAGAGCAGGTGGAGAACGAAACTGCATGGGGGGGGGCCCAAGAAAAGTTTTGCCCAGGGTCCAATCAATATTAAAGACGGCCCTGGAATGAACTGTAAAGTTATTATCAGACACAATTGAGATATTCTGGAGATCTGGAAGACCTTTGTACAAGACCATCCATAACGAGCCTTTCCTCAACCCACATTGAACCTTGCTACATCGGCTGTGATGTAGACGAGTGGGCGTAACTCTTCTATTCACAAACGTTTGGGTATTGGAGAAACCACCTCTTGATTCTTCTTGCCAACCTGGGTTGGACCTTTGGAGACCCAGTCATGCCTATTGTTGGTAAATCTTCTTCTTGTTTTTCGGAAGGCGTATTCTATTCTGTATAGTGCTTAGGGATGAGCCGAACACCCCCCGGTTCGGTTCGCACCAGAACTTTCGAACGGACCCCAAATTCGTACGAACGTTAGAACCCCATTGAAGTCTATGGGACTCGAACGTTCGAAATGAAAAGTGTTAATTTTAACGGCTAATATGCAAGATACTGTCCTAAAAAGGGTTTGGGGACCTGGCTCCTGCCCCAGGGGACATGGGTCAATGCAAAAAAAAGTTTTAAAAACGGCCGTTTTGGCGGGAGCACTGATTTTAATGACGATTAAAGTGAAAAAAAAAGTGAAATATTCCTTTAAATATGGTGCCTGGGGGATGTCTGTAGTATGCCTGTGAAGTGCCACGTGTTTAGAACAGTCCCTGCACAAAATGACATTTAACGGAAATAACGTCATTTAAAACTGCTTGCGGTTTTAATGTTATATCTGGTTCCTGCAATATGGTTGGAAACCATTGAGAAACATGGCATGGGTAGCCCTCCCTGCCCATTACCAGCCCCTTTGGGTCTTGTACACATATTAAGGGGAACCCCGTACCCATATTAAAAAAAAGGAAATACGTGTGGCCCCCCAGGCCCTATATACTCAGAACAGCAGTATACAGGCGGTGCAAACAAGACAGGGACTGTGTAGGTTTGTTGTGTTAAGTTGAATCTGTTTGTAATTTTCAACCGGTACATTTTTAAAGTGTAGCTCCAGTCAAAAAAACTATCTTTAAGCTTTTTGGAAAACATAGGGAAGGGTTATCACCCCTGTATAATTTGTTTTGCCGTCCGTCTTTTTCAGAGCACGCAGACAGCACGCACAATCTCCTAACACTGACAGCTCTATTATAAAAGATAGATATATCGCTAGCTATATAGGTGAATATAGCGGTGTATACTGCCGTCAGGGCACGCAGACAACAACCACTACAGAAGAGCAAGAACGAAAAATCGGCCGATAACGATCGGTGTATACTGTGTTGAAGGTACACAGAGAACACCCACTAACTGCTACAGATGCCAACACACTACACAAGGCCGCCGCGCTTGCGGCCTTATATAGTGTGGGGCGTGTACTACACAGCCTGAGCTATAAGTTGGCCACAGGCATCCTGTCATGGCTCTCCTCGCTGCCGGCGCTGTGATTGGCCAAGCATGCGGGGTCACAGTGCTTGCTTGGCCAATCATGAGCCAGCAATGCACTGCGCCATCGCAGTGCATTGTGGGCCGTGAGAGCGCCACACACGAATTTGGTGCGAACGGCCCATAACGTTCGGAATTCGCCGAACGGGCGAACAGCCGATGTTCGACTCGAACACGAAGCTCATCCCTAATAGTGCCGTATCCTCTTTGATCGTCTCGGCATTTATACGCGTGTACCAAGACAAAAGGGTGCAACTGTATTCCTAAACCTACTGTGCCATTGTTATCAGGCTACCATGGTATTATGTGTACACGTGGTCAACCTAAATAAATGAACTGTTCCATTCAAGGTTGACCAGGTGGCACCCATAGTATCTGCACAATTCGTTGTCCTATCTGGAATTGTGCAAGAAAAAAATTGGACCACTCGTTATAGGTTTTTTTTGTTTTTTTTTTTGCCTTCCTCTGGATCAACTGTGGGCATAGGGTTCTATATTAGAAGGTTTTTTTTATTTTTTTATTTCCATTGGTTGAACAAGTCTTCTGACGTCTTCTGACTGCTCTAGTTGGGTCTACAGCTTTAAATGAAAAACTCACACAAATAGGAATTCCGCGAGTCTATCTCCTAAAAATCACTCCGAGACTTTGTCCCCCCTCAATGCTTCGTCTGACCGGCCAAATTGAATCCTGGGATTAATTTGGGCTTTGCCTTCCTTTATTACCTTTCACTAACAGAAATAATTGTTGGGAGCAAAGGCAGTTTTAATTTTGTGCCGGGCCTTTTCGGGTTGAGCTTTTGGTTTTTTTTTTTTTTTTTTTTTTTATCCTCGCTCCCTTACGGCCACAGAAGTGTTTGCTGCAGAAAACCACAGTGGACTGCTAATGGATATATTTTGAAAAATATTGTTTAATTATTTGCAGATAGGTTCACTGTTGAGGCCATCTGTATTTTATGTATTTTTTTCTTACTAGAACAAAAGATAATTTGTATTTTTTTTTTTTTTTGTGATGAGCTGTTACAGAACTGCCAGAGCCCGTGCAGAGGGTAGGTGGCAGTTCTGTAGGCTGCACTTGTCATGGTCACAACAAGGCTAACCTGATCACTGGAGGTTGATCAATAGTTTTAAGGAAACATAAATAAATAAATAAATGAATGAAAATACCCTTTGAACCCATTTTATTTTATTTATTTATTTTTGCTTTTAAAGTGTTAATTAAAAAAAAAAAAAAAACGAAAAAAACACCTTTTTTGACCAGAGTCCAATTTTATTTATTTATTTTTGCTTTTAAAGTGTCAATAAAAAAATAAAAATAAAAACTTTTTGACCTGAGTCCCATTTTATTTAATTTATTTTTGCTTTTAAAGTGTTAATTAAAAAAAAAAAACACCTTTTTTGACCAGAGTCCCATTTTATTTTATTTATTTATTTAGTTTTGCTTTTAAAGTGTCAATAAAAAAATACAAATAAAACATTTTTGACTAGAGTCCCATTTTATTTAATTTATTTTTGCTTTTAAAGTGTTAATTAAACAAAAAAAAAAACCTTTTTTGACCAGAGTCCCATTTTATTTTATTTATTTTTGCTTTTAAAGTGTCAATAAAAAATAAAAATAAAAACTTTTTGACCTGAGTCCCATTTTATTTAATTTATTTTTGCTTTTAAAGTGTTAATACAAAATAAAAAAAAAACACCTTTTTTGACCAGAGTCCCATTTTGTTTATTTATTTATTTATTTTTGCTTTTAAAGTGTTTTTAAGTCTTTTAAAAATTCTAAAAATATTTAAAATAAGTGATAGAGTTGGAACAGTTATATCCACGGCATAGCAGGTAAAACAGCCCATTGGTGTAAGTAGCTGTTTATATTTTGTAGAATAATATATAATTTTATTACAATTAAGTAAAGAAATCAACAATCAATGCATACAAATAAAAAATAAATAAATAAAATATGATAGAAGAAAATAAAAATGAATTTTTTTTATTTTTTTTTTAAATAAGCGATAGGGTGGGAATAGCTCTATCTACAACATAGCAGGTAAAACAGCTCACCTGTATAATTTGCTGTTCATGTTTAGTAAAAAAAAAAAGAATAATTAAATACAATAAAATAAAATATATTTTTTTTAATAATCAATTAAAAATTCAATACATCAAAAAAAATTTGAGGAAAAAAAAATGTTTTACAATAATGCAATTTCCTCTATTTTTTTTTTTTTTTGATGTATTGAAATTTTTATTTGATTATTTTAAAAAAAGATTTTATTTCATTGTATTTAATTTTTTTGATGTATTGAATTTTTATTTGATTATTAAAAAAAAATGATTTTATTTCATTGTATTGAATTTTTTTGATGTATTGAATTTTTATTTGATTATTAAAAAAATTATTTCATTTCATTGTATTTAATTATTCTTTTTTTTACTAAACACTTAGGGTGGGCTCAGCTATATCTGCAACACAGAATTCTTTATGACCAAAAAAATCCTCTGTGCCAAATACCACTTGTGGGACCCTTTTACCTTAAAATGGCTGTTTACAGAATATTTTATTACAAAGAAAAGTTGCAGAACTGCCAAAAAATTTCCTCTACAGATGTTGTTTCTTCTGCAAAATGCAATTTGTCCTTTTTTTTTTTTTTTTTTCAGTAGGAGGTTAGTGGTCCTTTAAGTACTGAAATGCTAAAGCTATTTAAGTATAATCCCCCTTTAGCTCTCCTAAAAGGCTGACTGCCTCAGTGTTTTTGTTGGTGCGTGCGATATTTACACTACATACGTTTTACCAACACACCGAACTTCGCTCTCACGGGAAATAAAGTGCCCGACTGCTTTTTTAACCAGCCGCTCGTATCTGAAGAATGTGGAGGCATTCCAAATCTACACTGTCAGACGACAAGCACGGATCACACCAACAACAAAAGCTGCAGAGCTGCAGGCTTGTTAACCTCGGAGTTCTGTCACATACCTGGTAAAAAATAAATAAATAAAAGCTCAAGGAGAAAAGAAAAAAAGGAAAAAAAATGTCATTACTGTTCTGTGAGGGACTTTCAGGCGTGAACTACCTGCTGACCCCCAGTTTTTGGAGAACCGGCCATGCGTTGCTTAGCACTTTTGCTTTATGGCTCCAAAATTTCGTCCCCAGCAGAGATACTATTGCACAAAGTCCTACCTGTAGCCCTTTAACAACCCTAAACATATAGAAAAGAAAAAAGAATAATAATTTTAAAACCTCCTTATACAGAGCCCTATACGGACAGTTGATCCAGAAGAAGGCAAAAAAAAACCTTTAAGCATTGCCCAATTTGCTCAACCTGGGGAACAAAAATTTCCCCAGACCCCCTAAGGAAGAGGTTCTCAACCTTATTGAGATCAGGGCCTGGTATATTCTTCAAAAGCTGATCCAGTAGAAGGCAAAAAAAGCCTATAAGAATGTTCTAATTTGCTCAACTGAGCAACAAAAATGTATCCTGATCCCCTAAGGCAGAGGTTCTCAACCTCATTGAGATCAAGGCCAAGTGTATTCTTCTAGAGCTGATCCAGAAGAAGGCTAAAACCCTTTATGCGTGCTCCAATTTGCGCAACCGGGGAACAAAAACGTCTTCCTGACTTCCTAAGGCAGAGGTTCTCAACCTTATTGAGGTCAAGGCACAGCGTATTCTTTCAGCCAACCTCATTGAGGTCCAGGCCCAGCGTATTCTTCCAGAGCTGATCCAGAAGAAGGCTAGAAACCTTTAAGCGTGCTCCAATTTGCGCAACCGGGGAACAAAAATGTCTTCCTGACCCCCTAGGGCAGAGGTTCTCAACCTCATTGAGGTCAAGGCACAGCGTATTCTTTCAGCCAACCTCATTGAGATCCAGGCTCAGCGTATTCTTCCAGAGCTGATCCAGAAGAAGGCTAAAACCCTTTATGCGTGCTCCAATTTGCGCAACCGGGGAACAAAAATGTCTTCCTGACCTCCTTAGGCAGAGGTTCTCAACCTTATTGAGATCAAGGCCAAGTGTATTCTTCCAGAGCTGATCCAGAAGAAAGCTAAAACCCTTTATGCGTGCTCCAATTTGCGCAACCGGGGAACAAAAATGTCTTCCTGACCTCCTAAGGCAGAGGTTCTCAACCTTATTGAGATCCAGGCCCAGCGTATTCTTCCAGAGCTGATCCAGAAGAAGGCTAAAAAACCTTTAAGCGCGCTCCAATTTGCGCAACCGGGGAACAAAAATGTCTTCCTGACCTCCTAAGGCAGAGGTTCTCAACCTTATTGAGATCAAGGCCCAGTGTATTCTTCTAGAGCTGATCCAGAAGAAGGCTAAAACCCTTTAAGCGTGCTCCAATTTGCGCAACTGGGGAACAAAAATGTCTTCCTGACCTCCTAAGGCAGAGGCTCTCAACCTTATTGAGATCCAGGCTCAGCGTATTCTTCCAGAGCTGATCCAGAAGAAGGCTAAAAAACCTTTAAGCGTGCTCCAATTTGCGCAACCGGGGAACAAAAAATTTGTTCCTGGCCCCCTAAGGCAGAGGTTCTCAACCTCATTGAGGTCAGGGCACAGCGTATTCTTCCAGAGCTGATCCAGAAGAAGGCAAAAAAAAAACCTTAAAGCATGCTCCAGTTTGCTCAACTGGGAAACAAAAACTGTCTTCCTGACCCCCTAGGGCAGAGGTTTTCAACCTTATTGAGATCAAGGCCCGGTGTATTCTTCCAAAGATTTCCATGCCCCAAAAAAAAAAAAAAGTTTATACAATAAAAATATGGGAATACAAAATATGTATTGAAATGCTGTAAGGCTCTGGACGTGGTTGGGTGTCATTGGATGGGGTGTTCTGGATGGGGTTGGGGGGACTCTGCAGCAGACTTGGTGGTCCTGTAGGAGATAAGGTTTCTGGAGGGAGCTGAGACAACTGTGGTGGATGGCATCTCTAGAGAGGGATGGTGGGTTCTCTAGGAGGCTGGGGGCTTTGCAGGGGCACCGAAGGAGACTGGGGGGGGGACACCACAGGGGCTGGTGGGCACTGTGGGACACTTTTGGAGGCACTTTGGGGTTCTGGAGGCTCTATGGCAAGCTAAGGGGTGGGAGCATGAGCTGCACTGTAGGGGCTGACGGCTCTCAGGTGGCCTGGGGCACTGTGAAAGTTTGAGGGGCACTGTGAGTCACTATAGGAGGTTGGGGGTGGGGGTTGGGTTCTCTAGGAGGCTGGGAGCTTTGCAGGGGCACCGAAGGAGAATGGGGGGCACCACAGGGGCTGGTGGGCACTGTGGGACACTTTTGGAGGTTGGGGGCACTTTGGGGGTCTAGAGGCTCTATGGCAAGCTAAGGGGTGGGAGCATAAGCTGCACTGTAGGGGCTGACGGCTCTCAGGTGGCCTGGGGCACTGTGAAAGTTTGAGGGGCCCTGTTAGTCACTATAGGAGGTTGGGGGGGTGCTTCGGGAGCTGGGAGGCACTATGGGAGGTTAGGAAATCCACAGGAGGAAGGCTGCGGTGCTTGAAAGCCACTTTTGAATAATTCTTAATAGTTATAATCTGTGCATTCAAGAATTTCAGTGTTTGGTAGATGCTGAAGAAATTAAGAACCTTAAAATTTTTTTCTCTGTAGGTAAGACTTTTGTGCTGAGTTCCAATGAAATATGACCGGTGTTCTAGTCCTCCCCCCGCTATCCAAAACTTAAAAAAAAAGGTTTTGGGTGTAGACACAAGTTAACATTGCACTTGCTTGTTTGGTAATCTACAGCTTGTGTGGAGAAGAAGGCCTAAAACTGGCCATACCTTCTTCAGGAAGCAGCTCGGTGAAAAAATTATGGCTGACCATCAGAATATATTATCCCAGCAGAGGGATTTGTCTATCTATATAGGGTAGATGAAGGAATCTGTTAAAAAAATTAAATTCAACTGATCAACTCAATGCTGCCCTCAATACCATGCCCCTCTCGATACTAGGCATTGAGTTACAGAAAAAAAACAATAAAGGTTTATTGTTTGTATTTCAGCTTTGTCGGCAACCTCTGATAAACCTCCGAAGCGTGTCCTCGCCGTAGCTTGCACCAAGGATAGGGACATGTATCTTTGGAGCACCTGGTGACGAGGGTTCTAGAGAATCAACGTAATGCGAAGTAAACAATAATTTAGCGAGATATTCAAGCGCTACGTCCTAATATGTGCTCTAAAATAATTTCAGCTTTCATTTTGTGATATCTGGTAATTACTAAGACATATTTAGTAGGGAAGAAAATGTAATTATAATAATTGGAATAATTTGTAGTGTTGTGAAATAACTGCCTACTACCAAAAAGTCTTCTGTTGTTATAGATAATACACCGTGGCGAGTCAGCATTTATAGGCACTCAGAGCTTAACGGCTATTTATAAACAGGAATTAATCACCTAAAGGTCATTTCTCCCCATAAGTGACAATACTTTTAGGAGGAGCCTGGTGGAGTAAGTTGGATTATTTGAACTCTTGAGGTTTGTACTTGTTAGGTCTTCTGCTGTAGTTTCTGGCTCCTATCCCAACCATCTTGAGGTTCTTGGTTTTTAAGTTTTACTGATTCTCTCATTTTGCATTCTACATGTTATTACAAAAAAAAAAATGTTTAAGTCAAAGCAGAAGAGTGGAGAAACTTTGTGAAAACAGCAGATCTTGGAACCAAGAGGTATCGATCTCACCATCGAGATCAGGAGAGATAGAGGAAAATGTTGAGTTTTTTGACTCTCCGGGATCTTCAGAATGGTGGCCTAATAGCTTAAGGTGGACTGAACTTTTAAAGGAATTCAACTACAATGGCCCTCAGCAAGCGTTTACAAACTCTTATTTCATATTGTTGGATAAGAGAGAAAGGATTAGAAAACTATGGCTTGGGTTTAGTTTGGGGAACTCCAGGATCTTCAGTATGGAAGACCTAATAGCTTAAGGTAAACTGAAGGTGGACTGAACTTTTAAAGGAATTAAACTATAATGACCCTCAAACAGCTTTACCCAACTCTTATTATTATTGTTGGGTAAGAGAGCAGAAGCCAGACTGGCTTGGGTTTAGTTTTGGAAACACAATTTGCTTGTAGTCCAGTCTGGGTTGGAAAGGATTTTTTAAGTTGGGAAAACCTCAATATCCTGCTTGGTGATTCCCAGTTGTAGAGGATTGCAAGATATGTTCTCCTCTCTATTCAACACATCCATTCTGTTCCATATTTAATACAAAAAAAAAAATTATAAGAGAGATGCATAGGCTGCTATTGTAAAATGAATAAAAAATTGAAGAATGGAGCAACATTTTGACAGCAGCAGATCTTGGAACCAAGCAGCAGAGATCTCTCCCTCAAGATCATAAGTGATAGAAAAAAATGTTGAGCTATTTTGACTCTCCAGGATCTAAATGGTGGCCTAATAGCTTAAGTTGGACTGAACTTTTAAAGGAATCCAACCATAATGGCCCTCAGCAAGCTTTTCCAAACTCTTATTTTATATTGTTGGATAAGATTGAAAGGATTAGACAACTATGGCTTTGGTTTAGTTTGGGGAACTCCAATTTGCTTGTAGTCCAATCTTGGTTGGACAGGATGTTTAAGTTGGGAAACTCCGATTTCCTGCTTGGTGAATCCAAGTTGTAGAAAATTTTAAGAAATGTTATAGCTTAAGGTGGACTGAACTTTTAAAGGAATTCAACCATAATGGCCCCCAGAAAGCTTTGCCCAACTCTTATTATTATTGCATAAGAGAAAAGGGACCAAACTAACGTATGGGTTTAGTTTGGGAAACTCCAAATTGCTTGTAGTGCAATATTGGAAGAAAGGGATGTTTAAGTTGGGAAACCTCAATTTCCTGCTTAGTGAATCCCAGTTCTAGAGAATTTAAAGAAATGTTCTCCTCTCTCATCAACACATACATTTTTTTCCAATAAAAAAAATAAAGTATTATTATTATAAGAGAAATATTTAGGCTACTATTGTTGACCTCCCCTTCTGAAATGTTAGTTACGTGGTCCCAATATCTGCAAAGTCACTGACCCACAGCAACCGTATATATAAGAATTTCTGACTTTTCTTTGGCACCCTTGTTTTTCCTTGGTGTGTAGCTCAGTAATACTGAAGCTCGGCACAACCAAGCAACTATCACTTTCAGAAGAATGCCAGCAAAAGCGGTCACCATGACAAGTGCTAATTTGTCACCTCACCAGCACATTTCCTAAACTACAGCCACATGGGTACACTGTAAAGACTTACAAAGTTGGTCTGCCATGTTGGCAGCCAAAGCCGAGTGGGCGCCCATCGCAGACACCATATGTCCGTATATGGGAAATAATTATGCGCCATGTAGCTTGGCCCCAGACCACACCGATAACGCAGCCAACGCAATTCAAGGCTTTCGTGGTTAACTCCTCTATATACACAGATATTACCATGCTGACTTGAGTTTCGAAAACCAAACAAACTCCATAAGACACTCCTGAAAGTGGAGCTTACAGTAATCCAACGGCACCGGAGACCTCTTCATTAATACATATACTTAAACAAAGAGAACTGGAGCCTGGGAAAAAAGGGGAGAGGATGAAATCTCCCCCCCCCCCCCCGCTGACTCGGAGTTACACTGGCCAAGACTTCTGAGATCTCCAGCAAATTAAGGGGCAGATGTACAGCTGGCCGCAAGCGGTGCCAAGTCATTGCATAGCTCCACAATGCAGCATTGTGCACACTGAAAACATCGACTATATTTAGAGACTCGGCTAAAGAGGTACAGGGAGAGAGATGAATGCATGAAGGTCAAGCAGAATGTAATTTAAAATATGTCAATACCTTCAATTTGAACGCACCGGTAGAAAAAAAAGGTTAAGTCGGTTACTTAGTTAATGATTTTTTTTTTCTTTTATAATTTTTCTACGAAAATAATTGCAAACATTTCTGAACCATTATATCCAACAAATAACTGTTTTGTATTATTTTGTAAAGATAATGAGTCAGTTAGGAACCTGCATATGTTTTTGAATGTGATGTTATCTTGTATCTTTTTTTTCTGCTCACCGGTGTCCCAATTTTCAGTAGAAACAAAAACACCCCAAGAACCCTGAATTTTCACTAATAACAGGGACATGCACATTTTCAGGCGGACTGCAGTCCATGATGTACATATTCATTCCATAAACTGCTATTCCACAAGAGCCTGGAGGATCTATAGAAGCACATCATGGATTGCATCACAAGATCTCCCATCAGCTGTCAATTGTAAATGGTCAAGTTTTTTACTCTAGTCTACTACTTAACTACATAAACAAAAAAACAAAAAAACAATTGAACTTTAAGCTTAATTCATTTAAATGCATTTCAGGTAACCAATGCCTTACAACTTATCTTTTCTCTAAAGAAGTCACAGGCTCAGAGTGGAAAAGCCTGTCCCCTGCCAGCATGCTTTAGAGAAGGACCAGGTTCTCTGTGTTGATGTAGTGGTTTCTCTACAGAGGTCTTTAATGCCTGCTGCTGAGTCAGGGATTTCAAGTCAACAGGAAAAACAAGCTTTGATGATTGTAGCCATTTCCTGTTATGGGGTGCAACATTCCACCCCTTTCCCAAAATTGCCCTTGTCATCCTGTCACATTTATTTCCAATGAAGTCTATAAGCAGCTGCACCAATGCTCATGATTCAGGCATGTTTCATTGGTGTGACAATCAGGAAAATTTCCCTAAGAAATGCCATGCAGCCAGTGTGTCAATAGTCAGAGACCGATATAATGCTATAAGAGATGATCAGATCCTACAAGCATGCTATAAGAGATGGTCAGAATCCATGAGCATACTAAAAGAGATGATCAAACACCATTGGTATGCTACAGGAGATGGTCAACGCCTACAAGTATGCTATAAGAGATAGTCAGAGACTGATATAATGATATAAGAGATGGTCAGATCCTACAAGCATGCTATAAGAGATGGTCAGAATCCACGAGCATACTAAAAGAGATGATCATAAACACTTGATATGCTACAGGAGATGGTTTGATGATTGGAAAGTGGGGCCAGGCATAGACTTGAGAAATTACATGAGACTGCTATGAAAGCCCCTTTACAAATCAATGAAGGATAGTAAAAATCGTATATTTTAGATTAGTGCTGGTCAACCTATTTGATATAGCGGGCCTTTAGTGTGGCCCCTCACACTGCCACATAATATTCCATGAATGCAATGCTACAAAAGCTTTCAAAGAATGCAGGTATGCAACAGGAGATAGTCAAAGCCGACAAGTATGCTATAAGAGATAGCCAGAGACCGCGAACATCCTATAAGAGATGGTCAGAGCCTACAAGCATGCTATAAGAGATGGTCAGAACCTACAAGTATGCTATAAAAGATGGTCAGAACCTACGAGTATGATATAAGAGATGGGCAGCACCTAGAAGCAGGCTAAAAGAGATGGTTAGAACCTACTAGCAAGCTATAAGAGATTGTCAGAACCTACAAGCATGCTATAAGAGATAGTCAAAGACCACTGATAGTCTACAGAAAATGGTGATTGGAAAATTGGGCCAGTAACAAACCGGAGGCAAGTTACATGATACTGCTACAAATAACTGCTATTAAAGCCCCTTTACAAATCAATGCTTCTACTTTTAATATTAATTTCTGAAAAATCCATTAACTGTTAAAAGAAAAGGGATGGACAGCACAGAAAAAGTACGCTAATGTGAAATAAATAAATCAAACCACTTCTACTGGAAGCCAGTAAGAAGAAATTTCTCTTCTCTGGCCTGAGTGTGCACCAGAACATAACTGTCTGCAGGGGATCTGAGGGCCACACAATAAGTGCCAAAGGGCCGCATGTGGTCCCCCGTTGGACACCAGGGTGTTAGATGATAATGTTCTTCTGAAAGAAACATGGCCTGGATTGAACATAAACACACACAACCATTCTCTTTTCCAATTCAACCTAAACCTTGCCAACTTTACATCTTGTAGGACCCATGGCAAAGCAAATGCCCACCACTTCTCAGACCATCAAGGATCCCAAGACACATGAATAATTTAGCCAAGTTACCTGAACCAGTGTTTTCCGATGTCTATCTGTTGCCTATGTATCAAAGCAAACCAACGTGAAAACAAGAGCAGGCCAACGTCTCTCTTACAAACAATGGCAGAAGGTGGCAGAGTTAACAGCTATGTCTTGTTGATATAAGGTTGAGGCTAAATATTATTCCCGGGACTGAAAGACCTCTCCAGACGTATCACGTTCTTGTACATACACATTAGCACCAGAGTTTTAGATAATGTTCTTATGAAAGAAACATGGGCTGCATGTAACATGACCACACGCAACCATTCTCTTCTCCAATTCAACCTAAACCTTGCCAACTTTACATCTTGTAGGACCCATGGCAAAGCAAATGCCCACCACTTCTCAGACCACCAAGGTTCCCAAGATACATGCATAATTTAGCTAAGTTACCTGAACCAGTGTTTTCTGATGTCTATCTGCTGTTGCCTATGGATAAAAGCAAACCAACGTGAAAACAAGAGCAAGCCAACGTCTCTCTTACAAACGATGGCAGAAGGTGGCAGAGTTAACAGCTATGTCTTGTTGATTTAAGGTTGATGCTAAATATTGTTCCCGGGACTGAAAGACCGCTCCAGACGTATAATGTTCTTGTACATACACATTAGCACCAGAGTTTTAGATGATAATGTTCTTCTGAAAGAAACATGGCCTGGATGTAGCATGACCACACACAACAATTCTTTTCTCCAATTCAACCTAAACCTTACCAATTTCACATCTTTTAGGACCCATGGCAAAGCAAACTCTCACCACTTCTCAGACCCCCAAGGATTCAAAGATACATGCATAATTTAACCACGTTACCTTAACCAGTGTTTTCCGATGTCTATCTGTTGCCTATGGATCACAGCAAACCAACATGAAAACGAGAGAAGGCCAACACCAATGTCTCTCTTACAAATGACGGCAGAAGGTGGCAGAGTTAACAGCTATGTCTTGTTGATATAAGGTTGAGGCTAAATATTGTTCCCGGGACTTAAAGATCGCTCCATACGTATCACGTTCTTGTACATACACATTAGCATGAGGTTAACGCCGATGAACCTGACATCAACGGAAACCCAAAATAACCCATTGAAGAGCGACGTTGGCAATAATTGCTGTTTTCTCCCCGTCTTTTCCCTTCAGTTATAGCGCTATAATGATTCCGCATAACAGATTGAATAAAACGCTGTTGTGACAGGTGGTAGAATTCAGCTAGTAAGCACAGAGACAAGGTTCAATTTAGTTTGTGAATCCTTTAATTGTTGTGCAGCTAATTAAGGAATCTTCTTTACACTCGCAAGTGTTTACCGCTGCTGGTACGCACACATGAAAAATTAAATTGTGCCTTCAAGGGCTGAGAAGTATAGAAAGAGGAGTTAAAAAAAAAAAAAAAAAAAAATCATAGCTGAGGCTGCAAACGCCACCGCCAAATAGACGTTTTTCACAATTGGAATTTGTAAAACTTTTTGCTAAGCAAATATAGAGCTAATTAGAAGTGTTCGTCGAACCAATTAACATTTAAATAAATAAGCCATATTGCACATTTCACAGTCTTTATTTAATGATGCTCCCTAACTCACTGGAAAAAATTCCTTTAAGTACTAGAGAGAGAAAAAAAAACCTCCAAACAAAACACATGTCATGAAATGAAAGACGGAGAATGAGAGAGTTCCGTTTTTTTTTTTTTTCCTCTCCCTCTGTTTCAATTTCTTTCTTGCCGTCTTCCTTGAAGTCAACGGTAAGGCCCGTTTATTGGGATAAATAGGAGGAATCGTTGGCGCTTTATCTCGTCGAGTTCTCTCTCCTTGTCTTTGAATCAAAACAGAGAGAACATATTTGATAAGTGTTTAATCTTGCCTGTCTTGTTTCTTGTGTTTACTAGCAGTTGGGTTCCTTTAAACTCGGAGATTACGGCAGGACAGGAGTCAAAGATTCACCTCTTCCCAGCCAAGCACATCAAACGCGCAATATAGTCCCGAGTAGCACGGGTCTCTGAGTGCAGTGCATTATGGGGCTTTGATATTTTTTTATAATGAGAATTAAATCATCAAAGCAAGGTGTGCACCTCTTCAAGTGAGTCGGAATTTAGAAAATTATATTATTGGCACTCTGAAGCCAGACGCTTGTGAAAATATTTAAAGGGATTGTCCAAGATGGAATTAAATTCAACTCAACACATACCGGTAGTAGTCAATGTTCTTAGATTTTCCTACGATAGTTAAGGCCATATGTTGAGTTTCATTATTTTTTCAGTAGAATTTCTTGGCTGAACCAACACCCGCCGAGCATGCACAGCAGTGGGAAGGGCTTAATATTGGAGTCAGGACACACAATGACGAGAGGGTGGGAATCAAAATGGCATGTGGAGGCAGAGCCTGAATGCCCTTAGCCCCCATTCACACTTGAGAGTAGCGCATGTAGATGATGTTGAGTTTTTTTTTGTGTGTGTGTTTGTGCTTTATTTGTGCATGTTTAAAAGTGAAGTACCGTGCATGAACTTCTTTGAGGCAGGATTTTTTGCATTTAGGTGTTCAGGTGTAGCTCGATGCCTGAAGCAGAATGGGACATTTTGGCCCCATACACTTTAATTATGAGAACGTCTTAAAAATGCACACTTTGCACCCTCCTATTGAAGTAATTGGGTCCAAAAATGTCCCTTTCTGCTTCCAAAGTAGCTCATGCACCTTTTTCGAGGCATTAATCTACAGCAGGGGTCTTCAAACAGTTTAAACAAAAGGCCAGTATACCATCCTTCCAGACGTTGGGGGGCCCAGACTGAAGCCAGTGGGAGTACAAAAAGGCCTATTATCAGTGGGAGTAAACAATGCCCCATCATTGTTATTAGCGGTAGGAATTTTGCCCCATCATTGGTGTCATTGGGAGGAACTGTGCCTCATTGTTGGTGTCATTGGGAGGAACTGTGCCCCACTGTTGATGTCATTTGGAGAAATTGTGCCCCTTCTTTGGTGTCAATGGGAGGACATATGCCCAATTGTTGGTATCAATAGGTGGACACATGCCCAATTGTTGGTGGCAGTGGATGGAATAATGCCCCAAGGGCCAGATAAAAGCTAGCAAGGGGTCAAATTCAGCCTCCATGCTGCAGTTTGAAGACCACTGGTCTTCATGCACCTGATTGTTCAAATGTGAACACAATTTAAAAGCTCATTGAACATTTTGGAGCTTTGAGCTTCATGCTACAAAACGCGTAGGTGTAAATGGGGGCCTGAAGGTTAGGAAACTTTCCAACAATATATTTTTAAAATGTAATTTTCTGTTTTTTTTTATCCCCCTCCACTGAGCTCATTGAAC
>NW_027507686.1:11403832-11471332 GCF_037356315.1 Lithobates pipiens | reverse complement strand
GCTTTCTGCTTTGAAGAATTTGCATTTGAATGTTTATGTGTCATGGGATTTAGTAAACAGAATCAAATACCTTCCTGCTATTGTTTTGTTTTGCAAGTTTACTGCTGAGCAGATAGCATTAATGTATATGCCTCGCGCAGGAGGGATTGCTATAGTGTTTTATAGCTACAGCCTCCTTTGTTAATTAACCCTTCACTGAAGATGGGTTTTTCTTCTTTTTTTTTTTTTTTCCTTTTGTGTATATGCTTGGTTGCTACTATAGACGAGCGGCGGAGGTTTTTTCGCAATCCCCATCCTGCATGGAAAATGTATTGTATTTATCTTTTTCCTGCAGCTGTCTGGTCCTATAGTTGTACTTTTAATGCTAATGCAAATTCAGACACCTTATTGGAAAAAAATAAATAATAATAATACATATATATATATAGATGCAGTATATAATACATATTCGAAGCCTTTCAGTACTTTTTGTAGTTATTAAGAGACCTATTTAACTTCCATTATTATGGAGCGTTAGCTCTTCCGCCTTCTGTACCCCTCCCATATAACCTAACAGACTAGACGCTCTTCCACCTTCTATATCTCCCCCTTGCAGCCTAACCGACTCTGAGCCGTATCACTTCCTCATCCGCCTAATAGGATTAGAAACCAGAATCTACGGGGATAGAGGTATGGCCTGTTTTGGAGAGGCATGCTTCGTTACCGTCATCTTTATTCTTGGCTTTGCTACCTAGGGAATCAACAGGCGCACAACAAGCATGCCGGTGTCCATAGACTTAGTCCAGGCCTATGGTCCGCCATAGTGGTAAAGGAGGATAGCTGGGGAATGCCTGGAAGGTTTACTTTAAAAAAAAATAAGTCATCAGTGGTAACTCCCGTACTCCTGTCTTCACTAATGTTGGGTTTTTCTGTATTCTCCGCTATATACAAAATATTGTAAGATCTTCCACCTTCTGTATCCTATTGTGTATCCTAATAAATGGTAAGCTCTTCTATCTTCTGTGTCCTATCTTATATCCTTATAGACTGTAAACTGTTCTGCCTTCTGTGTCCTATCTTGTATCCTACTAGACTGTAAGCTCTTCTATCTTCTGTGTCCTATCTTATATCCTTATAGATTGTGAGCTCTTCTACCTTCTGTATCCTCCCTTATGCCCTAATAGAATGTATTGTAAGCTCTTCCATTTTCTGTATCCTACTTTACATCCTAATAGATAGTAAGCTCTTCTACCTCCTGTATCCTTTCTTATATCCTAATAAATAGCAAGCTCTTCCACCTTCTGCATCCTCTTTTATATCCTAATAGATTGCAAGCTCTTCTACCTTCTGCGTCCTCCCTTATATCCTAATAAATGGCAAGCGCTTCTACTTTCTGCATCCTCCTTTATATCCTAATAGATTGAAAGCTCTTCTACCTTCCACGTCCTCCCTTATATCCTAATAGATTGCAAGCTCTTCTGCATCCTCCCTTATATCCTAATAGATTGCAAGCTCTTCTACCTTCTGCATCCCCCCTTATATCCTAATAGATTGCAAGCTCTTCTGCATCCTCCCTTATATCCTAATAGATTTCAAGCTCTTCTACCTTCTGCATCCCCCCTTATATCCTAATAGATTGCAAGCTCTTCTATCTTCTGCGTCCTCCCTTATATCCTAATAAATGGCAAGCTCTTTTACCTTCTGCATCCTCCCTTATATCCTAATAGACTGCAAGCTCTTCTACTTTCTGCATCCTCCTTTATATCCTAATAGATTGCAAGCTCTTCTACCTTCTGCGTCCTCCCTTACATCCTAATAGATTGTAAGCTCTTCTACCTTCTGCATCCTCCCTTATATCCTAATACATTGCAAGCTCTTCTACCTTCTGCATCCTCCCTTATATCCTAATAGATTACAAGCTCTTCTGCATCCTCCCTTATATCCTAATAGATTGCAAGCTCTTCTACCTTCTGCGTCCTCCCTTATATCCTAATAAATGGCAAGCTCTTTTACCTTCTGCATCCTCCCTTATATCCTAATAGACTGCAAGCTCTTCTACTTTCTGCATCCTCCTTTATATCCTAATAGATTGCAAGCTCTTCTACCTTCTGCGTCCTCCCTTACATCCTAATAGATTGTAAGCTCTTCTACCTTCTGCATCCTCCCTTATATCCTAATACATTGCAAGCTCTTCTACCTTCTGCATCCCCCCTTATATCCTAATAGATTGCAAGCTCTTCTACCTTCTGCGTCCTCCCTTATATCCTAATAGATTGCAAGCTCTTCTACCTTCTGCATCCCCCCTTATATCCTAATAGATTGCAAGCTCTTCTACCTTCTGCGTCCTCCCTTATATCCTAATAGATTGCAAGCTCTTCTACCTTCTGCGTCCTCCCTTATATCCTAATAGATTGTAAGCTATTCTACCTTCTGCGTCCTCCCTTATATCCAAATAGATTGCAAGCTCTTCTACCTTCTGCATCCTCCCTTATATACCCGAACAGACTACAAGCTCTTCTCCAGTGTGTATCTTCCCTTCTGCCCTTATAGATTGAAAGCTCTTCTGTTTTCTGATTGCTCCATTACATCCTAATAGATGGTAAACTGCTCTACCTCCGGTATCCTTCCTTATATCCTAATAGGTTGTAAGTTCTTTCATCCTCTGTATCTTATATCCTAATAAGACTGTAAGTTCCTCTTTCTTCTATATCCTCCCTTATACCCTAATCAATTGTAAGCACTTCTGGCTTCTGTATCCTCGCTTCTGTATCCTATCTTATATCCTAATAAATTGTCAGCTCTTTTATCCTCTGTATCCTCACGTATACCTATATATGCTGTTATCATTTGAACAATTGGGGAGTATTATCACTACATTTATATAAGGGGTGAGTGAAATATATTGCTCTAGTTCTCTATTGTATTGATACTGTATACAGCATCCTACAATACCCCAATAGTCTGTAAGCTCTTGAAGCTCCTGTATCTTTTCTTGGATCATAATATTTTGTAAGCTTTCACTTTAACCTGCTTTATACCCTAATCAATTGTAAGCTCTTTTGTCTTAAAACCTAATAGACTGTAAGCTCTTCCAACCTTCTGCATTTCTTCTTTTGACCCTAATATAGTGCAAACTGCTCTATCTTATTTTCCTATATACCAGAGTAGATTGTAAGCTCCTCTACCTTCTGTATACTCCCTAATACCATAATAGATTGTAATCTCTTCCATCTTTTATATTCTCCCTTATACCATAGTAGACTATAAACTCCATTACCTTCTATATCCGTCCTTAATATCTTAATAGATTATAAGCAATTGTATTGTCTGTATTGTGCCCTATATTCTAACAGAACTGTAAGCTCTTTTGTCTTCTGTATTCTCCTTTAGATTTTAATAGAGTGTAAGCTCCTCTACTTCTTGTATCCTACCTCATATCCTAACAGACTGTAAGCTCTTCCACCTTTTGGATCCTCCCTTGTACCCTAATAAACAGTAAGCTCTTTAATCTTATGTATGTTGCCTTGTTCCCTAATGGACTGTAAACTCTTCTATTGTCTGTAGTTTGCCTTCAACCCTAACAGATTTCCACCTTCCAGCTTCTGTATCTTCCCTTATACCATAAAAGAGTGTAAGCTCTGCTACCTTCTGTATCTTCTCTTATACCCCAATAGATTGTAAGCTACTCTACCTTCTGTATCTTCTCTTATACCCTAATAGATTGTAAGTTATTTTACCTTCTGTATCTTCCCTCAAACCCTATCTTCTATATCTTCCTCTATACATCTCCTTGCATATGATAGTAGGACATGATAGTAGAACATGGTCATGGAATGGTGGGTGATCAGATTGGGGTGGGGGTCAAATACAGCCCTCTGAGGGACCATCTATGCTAAATGGTGAGGAAGAGACGTCAATGATAATTGAATTTTCAGATTATTATTGAACTCTCATGGGATCTGGGACGTTCACTGAGCTACAATTATAAAAATGTTAATCTTGTTGACTTGTAGACCACACTGGCTCCGCCAATGCATGGCAGTGGCGGAACTACCAGGGTAACAAAGATCACACTTTTGACCAGGCCCTGGTGTTCTGCCACCGTGGAAGGAGGCCCAAAACATCATGAAGGGGCCCTGCTGCGGAACATGTGAAAGGGTTCTGCTGTGGGACCACAATAAAGGCCCCCCCCCATGCAAGGGGAGTGAAAGGCCCCAAGCTTGGAAGGAAGGGCCCCGGGACCAGTGGGGAGTGACCCAGGACCAGTGGCAAGGGCACCAGGACCACTGGTAAGGGCCCTCGGGACTGATAGAAAGGGCCTTGGGGCCGGATCAGGGTGGCACCTTCATGGTTTCTTGCAAGGTTCTAGTTACGCCTCTGATGCACGGTGAACAATGTTGCAACATTGGATTATATTCTCCTCTTCACACGTGCGGAAATTGAAATGTTAAACAAAAAAATATATTTCTCGCAGTTGAGGGAGTGGGGGGAGGGGAGGCCAAGAAGACACTGTAGGGACACGTAGGCTCTAAAGACTGCCAGATAGACTCCATCCTTTCACAGCAGCTGTGTGGGCAATATTTACCCTCTTCTTGCAGGTCGGTAGAAGCAGCTGCAGCATTGTAAGGCACCACTGTGCTATATTGGAGAACCGTGCCGCTTTTAGTACCCGGCACTTCTTCTGCTGTATCACAAGCACCATGCTTAGACTTGTGCCAGTAACAATGCCACTCAATTAACCCTCTGGCAGAGGCGAAGCACACCATGTGAATGGTTTCTTTCCATCTACATGACTGGGTACATCATCTGTGTCACACGTTGTGCCATGCACCGCGGCGGGTGTCTAGACGCTACTCTAGTAGTGTCTCCTTGACAACAATAAAAGGTTATCCCAAACCTTTGGCTAAATACTCTCCCTCCGAGGCTTTCAGGAAGAAGATGCGTCTTTTCTATCCATAAAGAAAACAAGCTTTTTGACAGGCGTTTAAAGGCGGACCGTGTTTGTCTCTTAGGTGTGCTATGCGAACGCCAGAATGTTCCTCTGTGTACACCTATGGTCATGGACAACCTGAAGATGTCTACAAACGAGAAGCGCCAGTGAGGCTTTCTAGTTACTTCCAGATACCGAAGATGGGTTGTGCCCATGCAGTGACATAGATCTATGTTTGTTGTTCCTAATTCCATTACCCCCATCACATCATGCCACAGCCCAGTGTTAGAAATCTCTTTGTAGGCTTAGTTTGCCCATTTGGTGGCTTGCATATGAAGCAGCAATGGTACAAGAGACCATTGTATGTCTCCCTACCTGTCAGGGAGACCCTTTACACGTATGACCGTCTGAAACAGCATGTGATACAGCCATACTAAATGCAGCCAATGTACGTCTATCCACCTGTCAAGGAGACCCTTTTGATCCAGGACCCTCTAAAATATCATATGAAACAGCCGTACTACGAGGGACCAATATATGTCTCTCCGTCTGCCAAGATGATCCCTTTCAATCAATGATCATCTAAAACAGCATATGAAACAGTCATACGCTTGACAACCGATGTATGCTTGCCCACCTGTCAAGGAGAACCTTTTCATCTATGACCATCTGAAACGCCATATGAAAGAGCCATACTACAAGGGACTTGTGTTTGTGCCACCATCTGTCAAGGAGACCCATTTCATCTATGACCATCTGAAACAGCATAGTGCCATAGTACAGGCCACAGTGGTCACCATAGTGCCATACTGTGGGTGACCGTTGTATGTCTCCCCACCTGTCAAGGAGACCCTTTTCATCTATGACCATCTGAAACGCCATATGAAAGAGCCATACTACAAGGGACATGCGTTTGTGCCGCCACATGTCAAGGAGACCCATTTCATCTCTGACCATCTGAAACAGCATAGTGCCATAGTACAGGCCACAGTGGTCACCATAGTGCCATACTGTGGGTGACCGTTGTATGTCTCCCCACCTGTCAAGGAGACCCTTTTCATCTATGACCATCTGAAACGCCATATGAAAGAGCCATACTACAAGGGACTTGTGTTTGTGCCGCCATCTGTCAAGGAGACCCATTTCATCTCTGACCATCTGAAACAGCATAGTGCCATACTACAGGCCACAGTGGTCACCATAGTGCCATACTATGGGTGACCGTTGTATGTCTCCCCACCTGTCAAGGAGACCCTTTTCATCAATGACCATCTGAAGCAGCATAGTGCCATACCACAGAGCATAGTGGTTACCATAGTGCTATACTACAGGTGGCCATATCTCCCCCCCGTCAAGAAGATCTTTTCCATCTATGTCCATCTAAAACAGCAGATGAAACAACCATATTACAGGTGACGGATGTATGTGTCTGCAACTGTCAAGGAGGCCCTTTATATCTATGACCAACAGAAACATCATATGAAAGAGCCATAGTGCAAGGAACTTATGTATGTGCCCCCATCTGTTAAGGAGACCCATTTCATCTATGACCATCTGAGACAGCATAGTGCCATACTACTGGTCATCATATTGGTTGACTTAGGCCCCATACACGCTATCAGTTTTTCTGCTGAGTTTTTCCTTCAGATTTACCAAAACCACATAATATGAGGTCAAACCTTAGGAGATTCAATGTGTATGCAATCAGGCAGGCCCTTCTACTACATGGTTTTGGTAAACCTGAAGGAAAAAATCAGCAGATAATCTGATAGTGTGTATGGGGCTATAGTGACAT
Source organism: Lithobates pipiens (assembly GCF_037356315.1). NCBI lineage: Eukaryota > Metazoa > Chordata > Amphibia > Anura > Ranidae > Lithobates > Lithobates pipiens. The sequence goes on along the minus strand of NW_027507686.1, from coordinate 11,464,628 downwards.
ACTACAGGTGACCAGTGTATGTCTCCCCACCTGTCAAGAAGATCCTTTTAACGTATGACCATTCATTCAGATGGATGGATGAGCGCGTTTGGGGTGGAGGAACTAGACTGGCCAGCGCAGAGTCCTGACCTCAACCGGATAGAATACCATTGGGATGAATTAGAGCCGAGACTGTGAGCCAGGCCTTCTCTTCCACATCAGTGCCTGACCTCACAAAGGCCCTTCTGGAAGAACGGTCAAACATTCCCATAGACACACTCCTAAACCTTGTGGACGGCCTTCCCAGAAGAGATGAAGCCGTAATAGCTACAAAGGTTGGGCCAACTCAATATTGAACCCTACGGACCAAGACTGGGATGCCATTAAAGTTCATGTGTGCGTGTAAAGATGTGGCAGACTTCCCAATACTTTTCACATTATCGTGTATATTTCATCTTCTAACAAAATGAATGTACGGCATTGAATCTCATCATGACCAAGAACTGAACAGAAATCCCTGCGCTAAGAGAGAAAAATGATGAATGCCATTGTTGATATCATTTTTCTGAAAATGGTAGTCAACTAACTGTCACCCACAATGACAAGTTTGAACCTACACAGCCACCTTTTAGCAGAATACAAAAACGTTACCCTAAAAAAAATAGTCTACTCTATAGTGCAATGTTCTGCAGATCTTGAACAACCTCTACTTTAATACGACTTTCACAACATCATCAGAATTCTGTCCATCCCCCCATCTTAGATATTAATATCAGCCTGTTTTATTTTAGCTTTTATTTATGTGAAATGCATTCATGCGTGCACAGCTGTTGAACACCCTTGATTAATGCCACGTTTCAACTTTTATTATACATTCTTAATACTAATGCACAGCAAGGCTTTACAAATGCAAATTAAAGAAAGGTGATACAAGCTGCAAATATTGGGATCCTGATAATATATCTCCGCTTTCATAAAACGTCTATAGGTATATAATTATTAGGTAAGCTTTCTCCCCAGGTGTAGCGGCGGCGGAAACCTGTGGAACATTCGGAGGATGAAAAATAGGTCGTAATGGCTGGAAATGAGGCTATGGGGAGAGCACCTGGATGTTGCAAAGGTTGTGTTTGCTCACTTTACCGTGCTGAGCGATGTGCTACTGCATTTAGGATGGGGCCCCATACAAAATACTCTGCATTGGTCTATATGCAAACAACACTGGATGGTTGAGGGTTCAATCACAACCAGTATGAAAAAGTTGCGCTTGGTCAACAGGAAGGTCAAGAGATCTGAACTTTATGGATTCAAGGTTCAATCAAACCAAAACGAATGCGCATATTTGGCATGTTTTTGGCATGCTGTCCCACTAGCCTCCTACACAGGGCTCAAGTCCTGAGGGAACGCATGGGAACGGAGTTCCTGTACTTTTTCCACAACAGGAACTCAGTTCCCATTAGCAGCTGCATCCCGCATATGCCTGAGTAACTGGTTGCTAGGCTGAGCAGCGCCTCCGAGAGATAGCAGCCAGCCACAGACACCACACCAGACAGAGCCACACTTACTGCTGGTAAGGATCCAGCCTGTGCCCACTGCCCAGTCAGTGCCAGACAGTCCCGGGGGCCGCCGCCGACTGCTCCAGCAGCCGCTGTAGCACATTGCCAGCATTGCAGCCCAACTCTGAGCTGCCAGACTTCTCCAGTTCAAGTTCTCCTCTCCTGAGCTGAGCCTCCGAGTCCTCCCACCCATGAGGTCCGCCACGAGTTTGCCGCCCGCCAGAGTCATTGACAAACTTCCAGGTTTGTGTGTTACAGTGAGCATGCACCCCCTCCGTTCTGCTGCTTTGTCCCCCCCTCCCCCTCCGTTCTGCTGCTGTCCCCAACTCCCCCTCCATTCCGCTGCTGTGTCCCCAACTCCCCTTCTGTACCGCTGCTGTGTCCCCCACTCCCCTTCTGTACCGCTGCTGTGTCCCCCACTCCCCCTCCGTTCCGCTGCTGTGTCCCCTACTCCCCCTCCGTTCCGCTGCTGTGTCCCCCACTCCCCCTCCATTCTGCTGCTGTGTCCCCCACTCCCCCTCTGTTCCGCTGCTGTGTCCCCCACTCCCCCTCCATACCGCTACTGTGTCCCCCACTCCCCCTCCGTACCACTGCTGTGTCCCCCGCTCCCCCTCCGTTCTGCTGCTGTGTCCCCCACTCCCCCTCCGTACCGCTACTGTGTCCCCCACTCCCCCTCCGTACCACTGCTGTGTCCCCCACTCCCCCTCCATTCTGCTGCTGCCCCCCTCCAGTTTTCCTCCATGTCCCCCTCCGTTCTTGTGGTGATTATTCTGTTAGTTTGACAAGTTAACTTGGCACTTTACAATAAATGTTGCACTGTATTTTCTGTGAAATATATATGCATATGAGCGTACCTTTTTTTTTTTTTTTGGTGGGGGAGTGGATCTTGGGTGGGAGTTCCCACACTTTTTTCCCCAGGACTTGACCCCTGCTCCTACATCTTTGGAGGATGCTGCAGGTAACATTTCTACAATTTGATTTCCTAGTTCTAATTCCATCCAGCTACTGCCCATAATATAAAGACAAATAAAGGTGGTAACATTCTCCTGATGGCATCTAAATTGCCTCCATTAACGGGGAATTTCTGAAAACTAACTGGTCACCTTAAATAAGGCCCTGTGGGAAGGATGGGGACATTAACTATCATAAAGAAATCCACCTACTGGTTTATACCAAAACTGAAATGTTAGTTTTGAAAACAGGGATCTATCCTATCCTTCCACTAATTATAAGATCAGTCAGGTTTTATTTGCTTTCTGTATCCCCTTTGGGAAGATTTCCCCACAGCTCCTGTCCCACTCATTGATGGTGGTCACCAAGAGATGAAGTGATTCTCCTTGCTGGCAAAAACCCATCTGTCTATGTATTTCTCTGCTGTGACGTGTCCACAAAACCGATCCTGAAATAACAAGGATCACCAGTGTGATATGGGCCTTAAGGCTTACAATCCAATTCTTTGTATCCAATCAAGCAGCCGCTTGCACTGCTCAGTTGCTGCTTGACCTAAAGCAGATTGTACAATCAAATTGTCGCTTGCATGGTCAGGTTTCCCAATAACGCAGCTGTTTTCAACGACATGTACCGTCCCTCAGCCAAAACGACTTAACCCTTTACGGACCGCCTGGTGGTTAAATGTGTAGCTACATAGACAGGCCAGTAATGCAGAACGATTTATTTCCCGTGGCTGAGCCTATTATATGAATATTACAAGTAAACTTTCTGAAATCTGACACATCGAATGGCAGAAACTTTCATCCCGATTTATAGGTGGTTTTGCGATGCAGAAGAAAGGATGCAAAATTGGCTATGTCCCATTTTAATAGTGCCAGCGTGTCTCATAACTCATCCTTACCCCCGGATAACCTATCTTTAAATCTCCGCCAGTTAGAGAGGTGCGCATGAAATAAATGCAATGCGGCATAGAAAGAAATCATCTTTTCACATTAGTTTTACAGCAAAGAATAAAGAGGAAAACGTCTTGAAAATCCGAGATTTCTGCGAGTGCTGGAATGAATTCTTCAGTCCTGAGTGGCCCTCGTGAATGGGGAAGGCAGACCAGCGGATGGCTGACAAGGTACTAAAATAATTTACAGGGACACTTCGCTGTTGAGTTTATGAGTCTGGCCTCATAGTGGGCAATATTGTCTCAGGGTGGATACAGTGATTGGCATACATTATATGTCAATAGGAATAAGGAAACAGCTCAAAGCAGCATGACACAGCTCAGAAGGGAGATGGAAGGAGGTCAGAAGAAGCTCAGAAGGGAGATGGAAGGAGGTCAGAAGCAGTTCAGAAGGGAGACGGAAGGAGGTCAGAAGCAGTTCAGAAGGGAGATGGAGGAAGGTCAGAAGAAGCTCAGAAGGGAGATAGAAGGAGGTCAGAAGCAGTTCAGAAGGGAGACGAAAGGAGGTCAGAAGAAGCTCAGAAGGGAGATGGAAGGAGGTCAGAAGAAGCTCAGAAGGGAGATGGAAGGAGGTCAGAAGAAGCTCAGAAGGGAGATGGAAGGAGGTCAGAAGCAGTTCAGAAGGGAGACGGAAGGAGGTCAGAAGCAGTTCAGAAGGGAGACGAAAGGAGGTCAGAAGCAGTTCAGAAGGGAGATGGAGGAAGGTCAGAAGCAGTTCAGAAGGGAGACGAAAGGAGGTCAGAAGCAGTTCAGAAGGGAGATGGAAGGAGGTCAGAAGCAGTTCAGAAGGGAGATGGAGGAAGGTCAGAAGAAGCTCAGAAGGGAGATGGAGGAAGGTCAGAAGAAGCACAGAAGGGAGATGAAAGGAGGTCAGAAGCAGTTCAGAAGGGAGATGGAAGGAGGTCAGAAGCAGTTCAGAAGGGAGACGGAAGAAGGTCAGAAGCAGTTCAGAAGGGAGACGGAGGGAGGTCAGAAGCAGCTCAGAAGGGAGATGGAGGAAGGTCAGAAGAAGCTCAGAAGGGAGATGGAGGAAGGTCAGAAGAAGCACAGAAGGGAGATGGAAGGAGGTCAGAAGCAGTTCAGAAGGGAGACGGAAGGAGATCAGAAGCAGTTCAGAAGGGAGACGGAGGGAGGTCAGAAGCAGCTCAGAAGGGAGATGGAAGGAGGTCAGAAGAAGTTCAAAAGGGAGATGAAAGGAGGTCAGAAGCAGCTCAGAAGGGAGATGGAAGGAGGTCAGAAGCAGTTCAGAAGGGAGACGGAAGAAGGTCAGAAGCAGTTCAGAAGGGAGACGGAGGGAGGTCAGAAGCAGCTCAGAAGGGAGATGGAAGGAGGTCAGAAGAAGTTCAAAAGGGAGATAAAAGGAGGTCAGAAGCAGCTCAGAAGGGAGAAAGAAGGAGGCCATAAGCAGTTCAGAAGGGAGACGGAGGGAGGTCAAAAGCAGTTCAGAAGGGAGACGGAGGGAGGTCAGAAGCAGCTCAGAAGGGAGATGGAAGGAGGTCAGAAGAAGTTCAGAAGGGAGATGAAAGGAGGTCAGAAGCAGCTCAGAAGGGAGAAAGAAGGAGGCCATAAGCAGTTCAGAAGGGAGACGGAGAGAGGTCAGAAGCAGCTCAGAAGGGAGATGGAAGGAGGTAAGAAGCAGCTCAGAAGGGAGATGGAGGGAGGTCAGAAGCAGTTCAGAAGGGAGATGGAGGGAGGTCAGAAGCAGCTCAGAAGGGAGATGGAAGGAGGTAAGAAGCAGCTCAGAAGGGAAACAGAAGGAGGTAAGAAGAAGCTGTGAAGAAATTACAAGAAGCAAACCAATAAGTGGTTTGAGTCCACTAAGAAGGTCAGAAGGGTTTTGGCCAAAGCAGCCTACAGGAGGATGGTAAGAAACAGCTCAAAAGGAGGTCAAAATCATCTCAGAAAGGAGACAGAAGGAGGTCAGAATTAGATCAGAAAAAAAAGATTGAGGGCTTACAAGTGGATATAAGGCAGCTCAGAAACTGGTCTGAAGCCGCTACGGAAGTCAGAAGGGTTTTGGTTTAAACGCTGCCCAGAGGATGGTCAGAAGAAACTCAGAAGGGGGTCAAAAGCAGCTCCGAAGATGTTGGAAGCAGCTTAAAAACGGTCAATAGCAGGTCAGAAGGAGGTCAGCAGTGGTGTTACCCAGGGCAGTTTACATGCAAATACAGCTGCCTAGTACCGCCCACTGCTCCAGACTAACACCCACCCATCAAGGCATTTTGATATTTGCATAATCCCTCCCACTGCTTGTATTATGGCTGAGGGTCCTTGAGAGGAGTACTGGTGCAGGGTGCTGTAATGTCTTGGAAGCTATGTACAGCCCCCACGCCATCCCCTCCCGCCAGCCATGATCTGCCTGCACTGTTTAGAGAAGTACAGGGACCCAGTGATGTTTAAATAACATATGTCATAATAACGGATTTTAGGAAAATAAAAATCATTACTATGTTGATGGAGTTGAGGGAGGAACAAGGGAATGCAAAATATAATCAGCTTTAAAGGGGAAGTCCACCCTAACACTAAAAACGCTACCTCTACAGGGCATCCACCATCCAAGACTAACCTATCTATCCCTGTAAAGATAAAATCAGTATACTTACCTTTTCTGAAGCTGCTTCGGTACGGCCCTGCACTGAGCTGTAAGCGGCAGCTTTGCTGCGGAGACGGGTGGAGAAGACACAGCCGACATTGAAAGGCCTTTCCCAGCCGTTGTCGGCTGTGTCCTCTGCTGAAAACCGGAGCAACTTCAGAAAAGGTATGTATAGTGATTCCTTCTTTACAGGGATAGATAGGTTAGTCTTATGCCCCGTAAAGACGATCTTACTTTCCGCCAAAAAAACAGTGAAATTTTGTTCGAAGGTTGTTGGCTCCAACTTGTCTTGTATACCCACGGTCACACAAATGTTGGCCAACAATTACGAAGGCGTGAACGCGGTGACGTACAAGACGTACGACGAGCCGAGATAAAGGAAGTTCAATAGCCAGTGCGGCTCCTTCTGTTTGAATCCGAGCAATGCGTGAACTTTTGTGCTCCGGACTTGTGTACACACAATTTCGGAAATTCGGACAACAACGTTTTGTTGGCAGAAAATTTGAGAACCTGCTAGCCAACATTTGTTGGCGGAAAGTCCGACAACAAATGTTCGATGGAGAGTACACATGGCTGGACTTTCAGCCAACAAGCTCACATCCAACATTTGCTGTCGGAAAATCTGATCGTGTGTACGGGGCATTAGATTGTGGAGGCCTGTAAATGTAGCAATTTTAGTGTTAAGGTGGACTTCCCCTTTAAAGAGGAGGGCCGGTTTTGAAAAAAAAAATGTAAAAGTCAGCAGCTGCAAACATTGTAGCTGCTGACTTTTAATAAGTAGACTTATCTGTCCAGGGCGCCCGCGATGTCGGCCGCCCGAGGCTGACCCATCCCTCGGTCTCGGGTCCCGGCGCCGCCATTTTGGGTAAGGGAAACAGGCAGTGGAGCCTTGGGGCTTCACTGCCCGTTTCCTACTGCGCATGCGCGAGTCGCGCAGCGCTTTGTGAATGGGACACGCTGTGTTCTGGGACACACAGTTCCCAGAACACAGCGCGACCCATTACCCAGAAGACGCCGCGCGGAGGAGAGAAGAAAGAAGATCTCCATGGAGGAGGAAGAGGCAGATTAGGATGATGTGCCTAGCAACAGGCATTTCTGGTAAGTAAAAAAAAAAATTTTCTTTCATTTTTTTTTTTTATGATTTTTTTCAAATTTTTTTTTTATTTTTTTTTTTTCAGGGTGGCCCTCCACTTTAAGATAACTACATAAATAAATACGTTGTAATATTTCACTTACATGTTTCTTGGCATGCAAGTACTTGACATGAAAACATGACGATGGGTCCACTTGAAGAAATTAATGTTACAAAACATTTTCAAATTTTTTTTTTTTTTTTTTTTTAGTGCAAGGGTCAGGGACCTTTCCTAATTTAAGGGCTATCCCTTGAAGTCAGGGACATTCTCCGGTATTCCTATGGCTGTAGGTGGGCAGAAATGACGCTACATCTGAGAAATAAGAGAAAATCCGTCTTGTATCTCCTCCGCGAGAAAAGAAGAATTGCGATAAAGATGTCTTCATTTTTCTTTTTTTTTTTTCTTTTTTTTTTTTTTAGTGCAAGGGTCAGGGACCTTTCCTAATTTAAGGGCTATCCTTTGAAGTCAGGGACATTCTTCGGTATTCCTATGGCTGTAGGTGGGAAGAAATGACAATAGATCTGAGAAATAAGAGAAAATCCGGCTTATATCTCCTCCTCGAGAAAAGAAGAATTGCGATAAAGATGTCTTCATTTTTCTTCTTTTTTTTTTTTGCAAAAAGACGCCTGTGCTGATTTGCTTGTGTTAACAGCTCTCTCTAAACATCTCTATCAATCTTTGATTTGCTCCTTCTGTCGGCCTTCTATAAATACAAAATCTACTGAAGAACATCCCAAATCCTGAACTTTTGAACTGTTTTTGTTAAAACATGAGCTGTATATTTTATTTAGCTATAGAGACTCCTTTCCAAGTCTTGACAACAGGAACACACACGCACACGCTCCGCAACGGGGACACAAGTGAGAAGGAATTTCAATGTGTGCATTAAAGGGGAACTCCGAGGCTCCCATTGGTAGCCAGGTAGCTCTTTGCAGTTTAATACCGTCTAAATGTTTTCATGCATTTTTTAAGCAATTTTGATGCATTTTTCATGTGTTTAGGAAAAATTGTGCTCAATCTGTGGCCCGAGGGCCGCGTGCCACCCTTTGGTATTCTCTGTGCAGTCCTCGGGACACAGCAGCCAGTAGTCATTGTTTTCCATGCCCAGGTGATTCCTCAATGACAGGAAGGAAATTGTGTCCTTTCTGAGCTGACATATCAATCAGGAGGAAGATGGTGACCCTGGATGATGCCTGTCCAACCAGTGGCCCTTGGGCCGCATGCAGTGCTTTGGTTATTACTATGTGGCCCTTGGGCTACAGCAGACAGTAGTCATTGTTTTCCTTCCCTAGATGTTTTTTTTTTTTTGTGACAGTGTGTAATCTCTGAGCTGGCATTGCAGTTCAGGAGGAAAATGGTGAGGCTGGGTGATGCCTGCACGACATGTGGCCTTTGGGCTCCAAGCAGCCCATTGGCTCTTTCTGTGTGGCCACCAGAGCCAGTAGTCATTGCTTTCCATGGCCAGGTGTTTCCCCAATGACAGGGAGGGAAATTGTGTCCTCATTGAACTAGTATCACAGTCTAGGAGGAAGATAGTGACCCAGGATGGCGCCTGTCCAACCAGTGGCCCTCAGGCCACATGCAACCCTTTGGTTCTTACTAAAAGGACTTGGGCCACAGCAGCCGGCAGTCATTGTTTTCCTTGTCTAGATATTTCCTTAGTGACAGTGAGTCATCTCTGGCAGTTCAGGAGAAAGATGGTTACCCTGGGTGACACCTGCATGACCTGTGGCCCTCGGGCCACATGCTGCCCATTGGCTCTTCCTGTGTGGCCCTCAGGCTACCACAGCCGGCAATCATTGTTTTCCATGCCTTAGTGAAAGGTATTTATTTTGTTGTGTAATTGTGTCCTCTCTGAATTGGCATCTTATTCCAGGAGGAAGCTAGTGACCTTGGATGATGCCTGTTCAACCAGCGGTCCTTGGGCTGCATGTGGCCCTTTGGCTCTTACTATGTGGCCTTTGGGCCACAGCAGCCAGTAGTCATTGTTTTCCTTGCCTAGATGTTTCCTCAGTGACAGTGAAAGAAATTGTGTCGTCATTGAGCTGGTATCTCAGTGCAGGAGAAAGATAATGACCTTGGATGATGCCTGTCCAACCTGCAGCCCTTTGGTTCTTACGGGCCACAGCAGCCAGTAGTCATTGTGACTTGTTTAGATGTCTCCTCGGTGAGAGCAAAGAAGGTGTGTCCTCACTAAGTTGGTATCTCAGTCCAGGAGGAAGATGGTGACCACGGATGATGCCTGTCCAACCAATAGCCCTTGGGTCGCATGTAGTCCTTTGGGGCTTACTGTGTGGCCTTCAGGCCCCAGCAGCCAGTAGCAATTTTTTTCCTTGCCTAGATGTAAGAAAATGGTGTAATCCTTGTTTTGGTACAGTGCCTTGAAAAAGTATTCACACAACCTTGAATTTTTCCCCATTTTTTCATGTTACAACCAAAAACGTAATTTGTATTTTATTGGGATTTTTTGTGATAGACCAACACAAAGTGGCACAGAATTGTGAAGTGGAAGGAAAATGATAATTGGCTTTCACATTTTTTAACAAAATAAACAACGCTAATCATCTATCCAATTGCGGTTTGCTAGGTAAACTTAGAGATAAATCCTTGGTACCCAACCTCAAGCCTGTAGGCTCTTTGATACATACAGTCTAGCTCTTGGGCCCCATCATCTTTTAGACATTTTTCCCTTGCCTATGGTCCAAGGGCCACACAATAAAAATTAAAGGGGCCACAGGTTGGATACAGAGGGTTTAGATCTCAATGTTCCTACCATTGTAAAAATTAAATAAAAAAAAACAGCGATTAGTGAATTGAATTCGTAGCAAAGAAAAAAAAAAGAAATAGTCATCGATATAAATGTGACCAGGCATCGGGAGCGCCCAGCTACCACCAGCTATTTTAGTCGCGATAATTTGACTTCTGGCCCACACACACATGTCAGCGACAACACCATCTCCAGAGACCGGCGGAGAGAGCGGGAGGGAGAGAAAGAAGAGACAAAAAGCAATGTGTGTTTACAGCTGTACAGTACACTACTACAGATTATATGTTTTCAGTGCAACGGCCACAACAGAATGCTAATTAGCATAGAGGCGCGGAGAACGAGGCTGCGGAGGGCTCGCCGCTCCATTATATCAGACCGACCAGCTGCCGACACTGATGTCACTTATCCTCTGGTGCCTTGGGTTCCGCTCCAAAAATACTATTTCCAATACCACGTTAATATTTTAAAAACGCGGAGGTGGCACGTTGTCATTTTTTTTTTTTTTCTTTCGGTGGCGCCCGGTCCGCTAAGCTGCCCTGAATTCCATATTTAGAAATAATTTAGGAGCCACATTTTTTTTTTTGGATGCCGACTGAATCCTGAAAACGACGTCTAACAGCTCGATCCGCTGCAAAACGCATAACTATCCTGACATCACTTAGGAGACTTAGATTGGCCGGTTAATGGAAGCCCTAACCAAAATCAATACGCCATAACAGCAATGGATTTTTTCTTTTTTAAATAGAACAAAAAAAATAAAAAATGCAATGTTACAGATCTGTTATCTTTAAATGAAAACTCTGAGGTGTATAAATGTAATATAGCTATAGGGTATACAATATCAATATATATATATATATATATATATATATATATATATATTTTTTTTTTATGCATGTTTTTTTTACAATTTTTTATCAATTTTTTACTTATATATTATCATTCCTTTTTAAATTATTTTATTTATATTCAGGGAGACCCTCAAGATATATATAAATATATATATATATATATATATATATATATATATATAGTTATGCGTGCTTCTTTTACATCTTTTTTATCTTTTTTTTATTTCGTTTTATCTTATTTTATTTCTGTGTATATTGAGGGAGGACCTCGATATATTTATATATGTTTATTTATTATATGTTTAATTTTTTATTTAAGCATGTTTTTTTTTTACACTTTTTTTATCAATTCTTTTATTTCTATATTATCATTTCTTTTAAAATTATTTGATTTATATTGAGAGGGACGCTCTGTATATCTATATCTATATATATATATATATAGATATCTATATATATATATATATATATATATATATATATATATATATATATATATATATATATATATGTATATATATATATATATATATATATGTATATATATATATATATATATATATATATATATATATATATATATATATATATATATATATATATATATATATGTATATATATATATATATGTATATATATATATATATATATATGTATATATATATATATATATATATATATATATATATATATATATATATATATATATATATATATATATTTGATATACATATAGTTATTTTTTTTAATATTTTGTTTTATCTTATTTTATTTCTGTTTCTATTGGGGGGGGGGGGGGGGTCAGTATATCCGCATTGAGAAATGCCACACATAGGACCGTATAATTACACATAACGCAGGTATGGTCCACTGTTGTCACCAAGGCCAGGACAAAGGGGGGGGGGGCAGGAGGGTCAGCTGCCCCAGGGGCAGACTGGTTGCCATCATTATTATATCTTCATTGAGAAATGCCATGCAGATGGCCTTATATTTACACATAAAGCAAGTATAGTCCACTGTTGTCACCAAGGCCGGGACAAAGGGGGGGCAGGAGGGTCAGCTGCCCCAGGGGCAGACTGGTTGCCACCATCATTATATCTTCATTGAGAAATGCCATACATATGGCCGTAAAATTACACATAACGCAGGTATGGTCCACTGTTGTCACCAAGGCCGGGACAAAGGGTGGGCAGGAGGGTCAGCTGCCCCAGGCATAGACTGGGTGCCACCATTATTATATCTTCATTGAGAAATGCCATGCAGATGGCCTTATAATTACGCATAACACAGGCTGGGACAAAGGGGGGGGGGCAGGGGGGTCAGCTGCCCCAGGCACAGACTGGTGCCACCATCACTGGTTGCCACCATCACCACCTCATCAAGAACTGCCATGCTGGAGTGCATTTAGACTGCAAAGGGGCTGCAAATGTTTATGATACGCAGTGCGTTGGGGCATTTACGGCCATCCTAAACCGACTGCACATTGTGCCCGGCCTTTAGCATACCTAAATCTAGACAAAGGATTTCCGTAGAAATAAAAGGTTATTAAACATATTTCTATACATGTATTGCAGATTCCAAAGTGTTCCCATCTCCGTGTCCTCAGATCCCGCTCTCTCTTTATTTTATTATTATATCGTCTTCTTTCTTTCTTTTTTTTTTTTTTTTCCTCTGCAAATTTATTTTTTCTTTGTTGTTTCACATGTTATTTGGATGAAATGTACTTGACGTTACTGATTGCGGCTATATAAATGCTGTAATGAGAAACAAGTTCAATTGTTTATGTATATTAATGCTGAACAGAGGTATTATTGACATCTGTTCGGCAGATTTCGGCGACTTGGTACAAACACAGGAATCCTCTTTGTTTGGCTGGATTCGTGAAAGCTTGGATGAAATTTCTCGGGTAAATATGCTACTTGTAAACTATTCGGCCCTGGCTTGCGTTTTGGAGACAGACGCGCTTTGCACCTTTGAAAAGGCAGGTTCGTCTTTCTACAGATCTACCCCCGAAAACAAAAAAAAACGATGGCCGGACTAAAATTAAAGTAGATGTAAATCGTAAGGGCCCCGTTCACATCTCTGCATTTCCAATCGTATGGCAAACCGCACAGAAAATGCGAACGCGCGTTTACGTAAAATGTGCTGCAAAGCGTGCATTTTCTGTTGCGGTTTGCCATACGATTGGACACATCACCCTTGTGTTACTATTAAATGGTAATGGTACCCCAAGCGCGGGTAGCGGGCAGGCAATTGCCACGTGTTTTGTCATGCGACTATCATGCTGCAAGCACACCAAAAAAAGCACCCTCCATGGGGAGGAAGGGTTATATAGATGGCCAAACCGAAATTAAAGTAGATGTAAACCCTAAGGCCCCGTTTAAGGTGTGTGACATCATCAGTGCCATCGTTACACTATGAGTACAGAATGCTAGGTGTTGCCCCTCGGGGGTGGGTCCATGACTCCCTGCACTTACAGTATGTCTTTGGTCAGACTGAGGACATCTAGTGGCAGATTTATAAAGGGATTACAAATGATTCGCAGGATCCTCTTTCGCTTTAGATATTCTCCTGCCGGTGAACAGGATGCAGATGCAGACTGTGACATCTGTGTGACATCATCAGTGCCGCTCTCTGCATCAATACACTATGAGTAAAGTATGCAGAGGTGATTCCCCTCAGGGGTGGGTCCATGACGACTTGCACTTACAATATGTCATTGGTCAGGCTGCCTTAAAACCCAACTCCAAGATATATATAATTGATCTTTTCCAGATGTCTTCAGACCAGTCAAATGACCTGCAGGGTCCTTTTTTGCTTCAGATATTCTCCTGCCAGTGGGCAGTCTTCAATGATGCAGACTGTGTGACATCATGAGTGCCGCTCTCTGGATCAATATACTATGAGTACAGTATGCAGAGATGATACCCCTCAAGGGTGGGTTCATGCCACCCTGTACTTACAGTATGTCCTCTCAGGGTGAGACTGAGGACATCTAGTGGCAGAATGACATTACTACAGGGGATTACACTGTTAAAGTGGTTGTAAACCCTTACAAACCACTTTGACCTACAGGTAAGCCTAGATTAAGGATTACCTGTAGGTCCAAAGAATATCTCCTAAACCTATACGGTTTAGGAGATATTTACAAAAAGACATGTGCCGTAGACAGCAGCGTGCAGGCGCACTGAGCAGGCGGCAGATCACGGCGATATGCTACTCCTGCCGGCTCCCGTGCTCATGCGCGGGAGTGACGTCATTGCGGCTCCGGCGAATCACGGCTCCGGCGCCGGAGCAGTGAGACCTGGAAGTCACTGCGGGATACATGGCAGCAGCGAAGATGAAGACGGAGGTCCGCTTCATTCTCAGGTAAGTTATTCATAATGAGCTAGTATGCTATGCATACTAGCTCATTATGCCTTTGCCTTGCAGGTTGCATCTTTCTTTTTTTATTGCCTTTACTTCCTCTTAAACCCAAGATGCAGTGGGGATGCTCCTCAGGGGTGGGCCCATGACGCCCTGCACTTACAATATGTCATCGGCCAGACTGAGGACATCTAGTGGCAGAATGACATTACTACAGGGTATTACACTGTTAACGCACTATGCAGTGGTGATGTTCCTCAGAGGTGGGTCCATAACAGCATACACTTACAGTATGTCCTCAGTCAGACTGTGGACATCTAGTGGCAGAATGAAACTACTGCAGGTAGGCACCAAGGAGATAAGTATTGTTTTGGGGGGCTAAGCTTGGCTTTAACACATGGCTGCTCAACCTGTGGCCCTCCAGCTGTTGTGGAAGTACAAGTGCCATCATGCCTCTGCCTTTGGGAATCATGCTTTTAACTGTTCAGCCTTGCAATGCTTAATGGAACTTGTAGTTCTGCATTACCTGGAGGGCCACAGGTCAAGCATTCATGCTTTAACGCGGTGCACACTGCAACGCATTGGACAGGTATCAAGGTGGCCTTAAATAGAATTTGAATACTGGTTTAGGTAAAAGAAGACTTGCATGAGATAGGTAGAAAAAGACAACAGAAGAGCTTCTTCCAGGCAGTGGACTTTTTTAGTATAATAATGTTTACTTGATATGACTAGCTCTTTAATAAAGCCAGAGGAAGAATATGATACCCAGGGAGCCAACGAAAAAAGGCATTGGCCCCATGACAGGTTTACTTTATTGCCCTGCACCTTCTAGCCCTCTTTCACCTTCTATCAATGTCTACTGTATCTGCTTGAATCAACGCTAAAGTGATTCCCCATTGAGAGTGTATAATATGTACGCCATCCAAAGCATGCCACCGGTACCAAGAAATCTCATATACACCAGTTACTAAGCTCGGACTGTCGTCCCCCCATCCCCCCCCACTGTGACCACATCATGATTTTTTTTTTTTTTTTTTAAATTGGATCCAGGAGCTCGTTAAATTACACAGTCGCTGCATGTTAAAGAATCCGACAAATTTTACACCAACAATAATATACTTTCTATTACTGCTCATCAGTCTGTGACAGGTCTGTCTGTTCACTTAAGAATAGCCAATTTATGCTCATCACCTTAAAAATAAAATAAAATAAAAATAAAAAAATTCACATCTGCAGTAGAAAATGGCTTTTTCTGTGTTTTTTTATTTTTTATTTTTGTTAAAGACTACCAGTCTGGATCTACAGTATGTCCCCTAGCAAAACCTTGTGCCCGGTACATCCATATGAGGTGCCATGAACGTCCTTGTTCCGGCTCTTTCTGCTGTAGGGTGACAACCCTTTGTCCCTGTCTCCCAATTGGGCCTTTATGTTGTCACCCTATCCAGCTGTAAATTCAGGACAATTTTAGGGAGGTCAATTTCATGAGGGTCCCAGGTCTGAAGACCTGAACATTTTCAGATGTACGACCAATGATGATACTAACTTGAAAGTCGTGTAAGACCAGCGATCACAAACGTGACCTCATACAAACAACGAGGGGAAGAGAAGGTTTACCGTGAGGCAATGATACTAACTTGAAAGTCATATAAGACCAGCGATCACAAACGTGACCTCATACAAACACGGAGGGGAAGAGAAGATTTACCGTGAGGGGCTCATAGTGAGAACCCAACTAATCTTCTTCAAAGGTAGACAACATTATATGGCCAAAAGTAGTTGAATGTCCCTCCAATTGATGGAGTTCAGGTACTTATAGTGAAGGATATTGTTAATACTACAAAGACAGAACCTTGTGGGAACAGTTTGATGAAGGTCCTATCTGTTCTAGAATTGCTTTTGCCCTGTGTACAAAGCTCCATAAAGACATGGTTTGATGAGTTTGGTGTGGAGGAACTCCAAAACCTTGTGCCCGGTACATCCATATGAGGTGCCATGAACGTCCTTGTTCCGGCTCTTTCTGCTGTAGGGTGACAACCCTTTGTCCCTGTCTCCCAATTGTGCCTTTATGTTGTCACCCTATCCAGCTGTAAATTCAGGACAATTTTAGGGAGGTAAATTTCATGAGGGTCCCAGGTCTGAAGACCTGAACATTTTCAGATGTACGACCAATGATGATACTAACTTGAAAGTCGTAAAAGACCAGCGATCACAAACGGGACCTCATACAAACGAGGAGGGGAAGAGAAGATTTACTGCGAGGCCATGATATTAACTTGAAAGTTGTATAAGACCAGCGATCACAAACGTGACCTCATACAAACATAGAAGGGAAGAGAAGGTTTTAACGTGAGGGGCTCATAGTGAGAACCCAACTAATCTTTTTCAAAGGTAGACAACATTATATGGCCAAAAGTAGTTGAATGTCCCTCCAATTGAAGGAGTTCAGGTACTTATAGTGAAGGATATTGTTAATACTACAAAGACACAACCTTGTGGGAACAGTTTGATGAAGGTCCTATCCGTTCTAGAATTGCTTTTGCCCTGTGTACAAAGCCAACTCCATAAAGACATGGTTTGATGAGTTTGGTGTGGAGGAACTCCAAAACCTTGTGCCCGGTACATCCATATGAGGTGCCATGAACGTCCTTGTTCCGGCTCTTTCTGCTGTAGGGTGACAACCCTTTGTCCCTGTCTCCCAATTGTGCCTTTATGTTGTCAGCCTATCCAGCTGTAAATTCAGGACAATTTGAGGGAGGTAAATTTCATGAGGGTCCCAGGTCTGAAGACCTGAACATTTTCAGATGTACGACCAATGATGATACTAACTTGAAAGTCGTAAAAGACCAGCGATCACAAACGTGACCTCATACAAACAACGAGGGGAAGAGAAGGTTTACCGTGAGGCAATGATACTAACTTGAAAGTCATATAAGACCAGCGATCACAAACGTGACCTCATACAAACACGGAGGGGAAGAGAAGATTTACCGTGAGGGGCTCATAGTGAGAACCCAACTAATCTTCTTCAAAGGTAGACAACATTATATGGCCAAAAGTAGTTGAATGTCCCTCCAATTGATGGAGTTCAGGTACTTATAGTGAAGGATATTGTTAATACTACAAAGACACAACCTTGTGGGAACAGTTTGATGAAGGTCCTATCCGTTCTAGAATTGCTTTTGCCCTGTGTACAAAGCCAACTCCATAAAGACATGGTTTGATGAGTTTGATGTGGAGGAACTCAAGTGGTCTTCACAGAGCCCTGAGCTAATCCCACTGAACATCTTTTGGATAAATTGGAACAAGATCTTCTCATCCAACATCAGTACCTGACCCCTTAAATGTTCTTTTGACTCAACTGGTATAAATTCCCACAGACACACCCCAAAACCTTGTAGAAAGTCTTCCCAAAAGGGTCAACATTAACGGAAACTCTATTGGCCCAATGGACACACATTCCCCCATACACACCCTAAAAATCTTGTGGAAGGTCTTCCCAGAAGGGTGGAGGGTACTATAGCCACAAAAGTGAAAGATCAACTCCTTAATAATGCCAAGGGTTTAGGAATGGGAGGTCCAACAAGAACATATAAATGTGATGGTTTTTTTATCCTCAAACCTTTGGAAGGACCGTGCATTAAGAACAGAGCACAGAATCCAGAAGTGGTCCCTTTCCCATCTACATCCCTTGGACAGAATCTTGTTCTCCTGCCAGGAGCTACGTTTTATCGTTCAATAATCCTACAACTGCAAGGGCATGTTTTATAACATTCAATGAATCTACAGCTGCAAGAAAATACCTTGTAACATTAAATAAATATACAGCTGCCAAAAATGACTTTTCAACATTCAATGCACCTACAGTTGCAAGGAACTACTTTGTAACTTTCAATTAACCTGCAACTTCCAAGAATTACCTTGTAAAATTCTGTGCTTCTAGACCTTGCAATTAACTACCTTGCAACATTTAATGAATCTACAGCTGCAAGGAACTACTTTGTAACATTCAATGCGTCTACAACTGCCAAAATTTACCTTGCAACATTCAGTGCACCTAGAGCTGCAATGTCAGGACCCGGGTCTGAACCTTCGACCTCTCCTGTGTCTGGCAATGTCTCTTCTTGCTGAGCCACCTTAAAATTGCTGGACATCTCCCTGTCTGACCCATTGGACAGTCCTGTCTTGTACCTTGTTTCTTCTGAACTTTGAACTCTTTGCTCCTCCCATGAACTTGCTGATTTAAGCCATGTCTCTGCACTTTCTGTTTGCCAGATTATTGTGCTCTCTCCAGCCATGTATCTCATTCGTGTCACTCCAACTGCCGCCCGTATCTTCGCTACTACTTGTTGCCAACCTTTGCCTTGTTCCTGAACTATGCTTCTGCTTGATCCCAAACCTGCAACCACTTGTTACTGAACTTTGGCTTGTTTACTGACTTTGCTTCTGCTTGATCTCAACCTGCTATATCTGCTACTGGACCCTGGCTTGCTCACCTCCTGGTGAGCCGATCCTGAAGATGGCAACCTGTTACTAGCACACAGGAAAACCCATCTACATCAGGAGCTCTGGTGAACATGGGTTAGTGCTTAGACCCCTCACCTTTAAGTGAGCCTGTGTCACTCGCCAGGGTGACCTGCTTCTGTATATATCCAGCTGGTCGGTGATCGCCTCTCTACTGCTATAGCTACTGGCCTCAGGATCTGACCTCTGACCGTGACATGCAAGGGACTACCTTGTAAAATGTTTGAACCTAGACTTGCAAGGAACTACTTGTAACTTTCAATGAACACACAACTGCCAAGAATTACCTTGTAACATTCAGTATACAGCGCCTTGAAAAAGTATTCACACCCCTTGACATTTTCCAAATTTTGTCATGTTACAACCCAAAAAATTTAAATGTATTTAATTGGGATTTTATGTGATAGACCAACACAAAGTGGCACATAATTGTGAAGTGGAAGGTAAATGATAAATGTTTTTTAAATGTTTTACAAATAAATATCTGAAAAGTGTGGTGTGCATTTGTATTCAGCCCTCTGAGTCAATACTTTGTGGAACCACCTTTCACTGCAATTACAGTTGAAGGAACCACCATGCAACATTCAGTGCACCTACAGTTAAAGGAGCTACCTTGTAACATTTAGTGCACATACAGTTGAAGGAACTACCTTGTAAAATTCAGTGCACCTACAGATGAAGGAACTACCTTGTAACATTCAGTGCACATACAGTTGAAGAAACTACCTTGTAACATTCAGTGCACCTACAGTTTAAGGAACTGTATTCACTTTAAAGTCAACAAAGAGGACAAGGGGGCACTCTTTACGTCTAGAGGAAAAGAGATTTCATCTCCAAATACGGAAAGGTTTCTTCACAGTAAGAGCTGTGAAAATGTGGAATAGACTCCCTGCAGAGGTGGTTCTGGCCAGCTCAGTAGATTGCTTTAAGAAGGGCCTGGATTATTTCCTAAGTGTACAGAATATAACTGGGTACTGACATTTATAGGTAAAGTTGATCCGGGGAAAATCCGATTGCCTCTCGGGGGATCAGGAAGGATTTTTTTCCCCTGCTTTAGCAAATTGAATCGTGCGCTGCTGGGGTTTTTTGCCTTCTTCTGGATCAACTGTGAGTATAGAATTGGGTATATGGGATTGTATGATATTATTATTATTATTATTTTTTTTGTGGTTGAACTGGATGGACTTGTGTCTTTTTTCAACCTAACTATGTAACTATGTAACTATGTACCTTGTAACATTCAATGCACCTACAGTTGAAGGAACTATCTTGTAGCATTCAGTGCACTTACAGATGAAGGAACTACCTTGTAACATTAAATGCACCTACAGTTGAAGGGATTACCTTGTAACATTCAGTGCACCTTCAGATGAAGGAACTACCTTGTAACATTCAGTGCACGTAAAGTTAAAGTATCTACCTTGTAACATCCAATGCACCTACAGTTGAAGGAATTACCTTGTAACATCCAATGCACCTACAGATGAAGGAACTACCTTGTAACATTAAATGCACCTACAGTTGAAGGAATTACCTTGTAACTTTCAGTGAACCTACAGATGAAGGAACTACCTTGTAACATTAAATGCACCTACAGTTGAACTAACTACCCTGTAACATTCAGTGCACCTACAGTTGAAGGAACTACCTTGTAACATTAAATGCACCTACAGTTGAAGGAATTACCTTGTAACATTCAGTGAACCTACAGATGAAGGAACTACCTTGTAACATACAATGCACCTACAGTTGAAGGAATTACCTTGTAACATTCAGTGCACCTTCAGATGAAGGAACTACCTTGTAACATTCAGTGCACGTAAAGTTAAAGTATCTACCTTGTAACATTAAATGCACCTACAGTTGAAGGAATTACCTTGTAACTTTCAGTGAACCTACAGATGAAGGAACTACCTTGTAACATTAAATGCACCTACAGTTGAACTAACTACCCTGTAACATTCAGTGCACCTACAGTTGAAGGAACTACCTTGTAACATTAAATGCACCTACAGTTGAAGGAATTACCTTGTAACTTTCAGTGAACCTACAGATGAAGGAACTACCTTGTAACATACAATGCACCTACAGTTGAAGGAATTACCTTGTAACATTCAGTGCACCTTCAGATGAAGGAACTACCTTGTAACATTCAGTGCACGTAAAGTTAAAGTATCTACCTTGTAACATTAAATGCACCTACAGTTGAAGGAATTACCTTGTAACTTTCAGTGAACCTACAGATGAAGGAACTACCTTGTAACATTAAATGCACCTACAGTTGAACTAACTACCCTGTAACATTCAGTGCACCTACAGTTGAAGGAACTACCTTGTAACATTCAGTGCACGTAAAGTTAAAGTATCTACCTTGTAACATTCAATGCACCTTCAGTTGAAGGAATTACCTTGTAACGTTCAGTGCACCCAGTGCAGATAACTATTAAATAAAAGAATCTGCACTCAGCCTGACGTGCTTACTGCATATGTTTGCTGGTGAGATTTCACTCGGCTGTAGTTCCCCTTTAACTCTGATGAAAAGGGATGATGTGAATGTAATTACAGAGTTTTTGATTACTCCCGGTGTGAGGTTGTATTTACATGCACTAAGAATAGTAACCGGAGCAATGGCAGAAGCAGTTTACAGCGTTATAATCCAGCATTAAGTCACCAGATGGGCACTGGTGAGACCTGTCTTCCCAGATCCAATCAGCTGTGTGATTATTAGTCGGCAGAGGTTCTGTACACAAAACCCACTAATCTCCATTAATTTCATTATTTGGTTGCTGGCCGAGTGGAAGCAATGCCCTGCACTTAAAGGGGAGACGAGGAATTTGTTGGTTTTAACTATACAAAGCAAAAAAAAAAAAAAAATCTGCTTTTCATTCAGCTGGTATCTTTTTGTTTTTGGATAAACCAGTTGGAGGAAAGGCCCGGCTCATGCCAGCATTGGTGTGTACACGCTGATCTGAGGAGCAAACATGTGCAGCGGGCACTTAGGCAGTGTTTGCAGAGCATTGTACAAGCTTCCAGCACCTGCACTGAAGACCATAGGAGAATTCTTCATCTCTAGTATGGGTGTGTGGAGAATGATCTTCATGGGAGTGATGGCTGTAGCTTTAAACAAGCTTTTAGCAAAAATTTTTAAAAGTCCAGCAAAACAAAAGATTGTTTAGGTCTACAACCAGAATGCTAACTATGATATGTGTTTAACATGCTCAGACTGGATTGATCCATTTGTTTGGGACCATTCACTAGAGATTGATGGCATTACTGAGAATGCAGCCTATTAACTAGAGACCGGTGACATCGCTGAGAATGAAGCCTATCCATTCACTAGAGATTGATGACATCACTGAGAATACAGACTATCCATTTAGTAGAGATTGATGACATCACTGAGAATGCAGCCTATCCAATTACTAGCGATCAGTGACATCACATTGATTGTAGCCTATCCATTCACTAGAGACTGATGACATCACTGAGATTGTAGTCTATCCATTCACTAGAGACCGGTGACATAATTTAGAATTCAGCCTATCCATTCACTACATACCAGTGACATCACTGAGAATGCAGCCTATCCAATTACTAGAAATCAGTGACATCACTGAGATTGTACCCTATCCATTCACTAGAGACCGGTGCCATCACTTAGCATTCAGCCTACCCATTCACTAGAGACTGGTGACATCACTAAGAATGCAGCCTATCCAATTACTAGGGATCAGTGACACCACATAGATTGTAGCCTATCCATTCACTAGAGACCGGTGACATTACTGAGAATGCAGCCTATCCATTCTCTACAGACCAGTGACATCACTGAGAATGCAACCTATCCAATTACTAGGGATCGGTGACATCACTGAAATTGTAGCCTATCTATTCACTAGAGACCAGTGACATCACTGAGAATGCAGCCTATCCAAATACTAGGGATCAGTGACATCACATAGATTGTAGCCTATCCATTCACTAGAGACCGGTGACATCACTGAGAATGCAGCCTACCCATTCGCTAGAGACTGGTGCCATCATTCAGAATTCAGCCTACCCATTCACTAGAGACTGGTGACATCACTAAGAATGCAACCTATCCAATAACTGGGGATTGGTGACATCA
The DNA here is from genome assembly GCF_037356315.1 of Lithobates pipiens. NCBI lineage: Eukaryota > Metazoa > Chordata > Amphibia > Anura > Ranidae > Lithobates > Lithobates pipiens. The sequence continues at coordinate 11,441,833 of NW_027507686.1, read as the reverse complement.
CATAGATTGTAGCCTATCCATTCACTAGAGACTGGTGCTATCATTCATTCACTAGAGACCGGTGACATCACTGAGAATGCAGCCTATCCAATTACTAAGGATCAGTGACATCACATAGATTGTAGCCTATCCATTCACTAGAGATGGGTGATATCACTGAGAATTCAGCCTATCCATTCACTACAGATCAGTGACATCACTGAGAATGCAGCCTATCCAATTAGTAGAGATCAGTGACATCACATAGATTGTAGCCTATCCATTCACTAGAGACTGGTGACATCACTGAGAATGCAGCCTATCCAATTACTAGGGATCGGTGACATCACTGAAATTGTAGCCTATCTATTCACTAGAGACTGGTGACATCACTGAGAATGCAGCCTATCCAATTACTAGGGATCGGTGACATCACATAGATTGTAGCCTATCCATTCACTAGAGATCTGTGACCTCACTTGGAATGTAGCCTATCCATTCACCAGAGACTAGTGCCATCATGTAGAACTCAACCTGTCCAACCAATGACAATGCAGGCTAGGCATCCATTAGAGACATCCCTGAACATAAAACCTATCCATTCCCTAGAGCCCGGTGGCACCTCCCCCCCCCCGGGAGAATTCATCCGTTAACAAAACCGTAAAATAACCAAGTCCACTCCGGTTGCAGAAATTCCCATCATGGACTTGCACACTGTATCACCACACTTAAGCATAACCTCTCGATAAGCAGCCTATACCTCCTTTGTTACTGGCAAGATTATCTCTGAGCCGACAAATAAAACACGCAATCCCACAATCCCCTTCTCTTCTCTTTCTTCCATAAATTAATGTTATTTTATTCTGTGCATAATAGAATGCCAAGATAGAAAAAGAGAGAGAGAGAGGGAGAGAGAGAGAGAGGGAGAGGATGCCGGCGTTGGGGCTCTGCTCTCTCCCGCAAGAAGGGTTAAATTTATGTTCCATTACAAGCTCCCGTTTTTTTTTTGTTTCATCTTCTCGGTAAAACACATAACTTAAAATGAAATCAAATATTAAAAATGACAGACTATATAAGTGCTGTGAGTAACTTCAGGTCACGGAGGGAGGGAAGGCAGGCTAGTTGTCAGGCACTATCTGTCAGACTGAATTAGACACAATCAAGGGAGACTGAGAGAGAAGGTGATTGTTATTAGGAAACAGGGCTGTGAGCTGCCTGCCCAGATGTGGTCATGCATATAAAGAGCAGGAAATGGTCGTTTAATTCAGGAAGCCCTGGCAAATAGGGCAACACAAAAGGATAAAAGTCCTTTGTCGCTAATAAGCTGGAAGTTACTTTGATAACAAGCGGGGTTAGGACCGTCAGCGAAAGACATTTCACTCGCCCCCCCCCCACCCCCATGTGGGCCGTTAAGAGAGATGTCGCTTCGGGGTAAAAAAAAAAAAAAAAATCGGCATTGAACTTGTATAGTGCCAAATGAGGCGCGCTCGCCGAGTATTATTTTTTATAATTTTTTATATATTTTTTTTAATATACGAGGCGAAGCAATACCGGCGCAGTTAAAGGGTGCTCGTGTGTGAGCCAATCGGATCAGGTGAATGTTTTTTTTTTTTATTTTTTTTTTGGTTTCACCGCGTCAATACCGTGCTTTTACCCCCCTTCCTGCCCAGGCCAATTTTCATCTTTCAGCGGAGTCACACGCATTTACGCAACACTGTACCCGTATGCATTTATTTAGGTAGAGCTTTCTTTTGGGGGTATTTAATCACCACTGGGGTTTTTTTTTTTTTGCAAAAGATCCAAATGATTAGAAAAAAGATGAGAAGTTTTTCTTAGTTTCTGCCAGAAAAGTTTGAAAATAAGTAATTTTTCTCCTTCACTGATGGGCACTGATGAGGTGGCGCTAAGATGCAGCACTGATGGGCACCAATGGGCACAGATATGCAGCACTTATGGACACTGATGAGGTGGCACTGTTGAGGGGGCCCTAATATGCAGCACTGATGGGCACGGATAGGTGGCACTGATCAGCACTGATGAGCACTGATAGGTGGCAGTGTTGGGCACTGATAGGCTGCACTGATGAGGCGGCACTGTTGAGGGGGCACTAACATGCAGCACTAATATTCAGCACTGATGAGCACTGAGAGACGGCACTGATGAGCACTGATGAGGAGGCACTAAGATGCAGCACTGATGGGCACCGATGGGCACTGAAATGCAGCCCTGATGGACACTGATGAGGTGGCACTGTTGAGGGGGCACTAACATGCAGCACTAATATGCAGCACTGAGAGGCAGCACTGATGGGCACTGATATGCAGCACTGATGAGCACTGATAGGTGGCAGTTTTGGGCACTGATAGGCGGCACTGTTGAGGGGGCACTAACATGCAGCACTAATATGAAGCACTGATGAGCACTAATAGGTGGCACCGATGGGAACTGAAAGGTTGCACTGACGAGGCGGTACTGTTGAGGGGGGTAATAATATGCAGCACTGATGTGCACTGATAGGCGTCACTGATAAGCAGGCACTAATGAGCACTGAAAGGCAGTACTGACTGGCATCACTGATGGGCACAGATTGACATCACTGATGGGAACAAACTGGCATCACTGGTGGGCACTGTTGGGGCTACATTGGTAATCAGGGCACTGATTATCTGTGCAGGTCTCCCCTGTGAGGAGTTGCCACTGATCGGCTCTCCACTCTGTCAGTGTGAGGCGACGAGAGCCAATAACCGCCATTTCCTTGTTTACATGTGATCGGCTGTGATTGGACACAGACGATCACATGGGTAAAGAGCCGCGTCATCGGCTCTTTACCGAGATTGGGGTTGCCTCAGACATGAAATATGAACAAAGCATATCCCTCTATAGTGTGTACTTGCCTCAATCCAGAGCGTCAAAATAAGTCGCTTCTGCAAAGGTTTCCTGACACCAAAAAGGTAAAAAGGTGACAGGGGAGGAAGCTTCAGCACACTACCTGTGAGTGACAGCCTCAGCTCTGTTCCTGTGTGCTGCGTGAAGGGGGGTGTGTCCCTTCCCTTCAATCAGCTCTCACTGAACGTTGTGGAGTGTAACTGCAGCTCTCGCCTTGTGATTTCTGAAACTGTTGGCGCTATATAGTGTAATATCTTTGATACAATTCTTTATTGTGGCTAAGAAAAGCTAAAAACCATGTTTAACAATAGGCATCAGCTAGAACTACAAATCCCACAATGCAGTGAGCATGTGTGGTGACATCACAGCTTCTTTTTCCATCCTACGTACGTTTCGTCACAAATGACGAGCCGGGCCCCTGATGTTACTCAGCTTCCGAACACTTCAGTAAAACATGAATTTTTGCCTTCAAAGCTGGATCCATCATGTATCAAAAATCAAGTTCCGTGTCTCCACCGCTCAGGGTCCCCGGGAATTAAGAAAAAACAGAGCACCAGGCTCTCATAGTGTAAAATCTTTGATACAATTCTTTATTGTGGTTAAGAAATGCTAAAAACCACGTGTAACAATCTGCATCAGCAAGAATCAGACAATGTGATTCACGATCACGCATACGTAGTCACGACTTCCAGTTCCACCCTACGCACGTTTCGTCATTAAACTTGTCTTTAGGGGCCCGGCCCCTGATGTTACTCAGATTTCAAACACTTCAAAGCTGGATCCATTATGTATCAATTATCAAGCTCCCTGTCTTTACCACTCATGCTCTCAGGGAATTAAGAAAAAACAGAGCACCATGCTCTAATAATGTAAAATCCTTGATACAATTCCTTATTTAAGATATGCTAGAAACCATGTGTAACAAAGCAAGAATTCCACAATTTGATTTGGGATTGCGCATGTGTGGTGACATCACGACTCCCACTTTCGCTCCATGCACGTTTCGTCACAAACTACGTCATCAGTGGCCCGGCCCCTGATGTTACCTAGCTTCCAAACTTTCAAACAGCTTCCAAACTCTTCCGTAAATCATGAATTTTTGCCTTCAAAGCTGGATCCATTATCTATCAATTATCAAGCTCCCTGTCTCTACTGCTCAGGGTCCCTGGGAATTAAGAAAAAAAAAAAAGAGTAGCAGGCTCTCATAGTGTAAAATCCTTGATATAATTCTTTATTTAGAAAACGTAAAAAAAAACAACGTGTAACAAAGCAAGAATTCCACAATGTGATTTGGGATTGAGCATGTGTGGTGACGTCATGACTCCCAGTTCCGCCCCATGCACGTTTCCTCACAAACTACATCATCAGGAGCACGGCCCCTGATGTTACTCAGCTTCCAAACTCTTCAGTAAATCATAAATTTTCGCCTTCAAAGCTGGATCCATTATGTATCAATTACCCAGCTCTCAAATATCAGCATTGTGTGCACCATGCACGGATGTGCAACAGGTCGCTGCCGGGTCCCAAAGACCTAGCAGAGGGCTTCAGAAAGGGCTTCAGAAAACGTTAAAAAAAACAACGTGTAAAAAAGCAAGAATTCCACAATGTGATTCGGGATTGAGCATGTGTGGTGACGTCATGACTCCCAGTTCCGCCCCCATGCACGTTTCGTCACAAACTACGTCATCAGGAGCACGGCCCCTGATGTTACTCAGCTTCCAAACTCTTCAGTAAATCATTAATTTTCGCCTACAAAGCTGGATCCTTTATGTATCAATTACCCAGCTCTCAAATATCAGCATTGTGTGCACCATGCACGGATGTGCCACAGGTCGCTGCCGGGTCCCAAAGACCTTGCAGAGGGCTTCAGAAAGGGCTTCAGAAAACGTTAAAAAAAACAACGTGTAAAAAAGCAAGAATTCCACAATGTGATTCAGGATTGAGCACGTGTGGTGAAGTCATGACTCCCAGTTCCGCCACCATGCACGTTTCGTCACAAACTACGTCATCAGAAGCACGGCCCCTGATGTTACTCAGCTTCCAAACTCTTCAGTAAATCATTAATTTTCGTCTTCAAAGCTGGATCCATTATGTATCAATTACCCAGCTCTCACATATCAGCATTGTGTGCACCATGCACGGATGTGCCACAGGTCGCTGCCGGGTCCCAAAGACCCGGCAGAGGGCTTCAGAAAACGTTAAAAAAAACTACGTGTAACAAAGCAAGAATTCCACAATGTGATTCGGGATTGAGCATGTGTGGTGACGTCATGACTCCCAGTTCCGCCACCATGCACGTTTCGTCACAAACTACGTCATCAGAAGCACGGCCCCTGATGTTACTCAGCTTCCAAACTCTTCAGTAAATCATTTATTTTTGCCTTCAAAGCTGGATCCATTATGTATCAATTACCCAGCTATCAAATATCAGCATTGTGTGCACCATGCGCGGATGTGCCACAGGTCGCTGCGGGGTCCCAAAGACCCGCCAGAGGGCTTCAGAAAGGGCTTCAGAAAACGTAAAAAAAATGTGTAACAAAGCAAGAATTCCACAATGTGATTCGGGATTGAGCATGTGTGGTGACGTCATGACTCCCAGTTCCGCCCCATGCACGTTTCGTCACAAACTACGTCATCAGGAGCACGGCCCCTGATGTTACTCAGCTTCCAAACTCTTCAGTAAATCATTAATTTTCGCCTTCAAAGCTGAATCCATTATGTATCAATTACCCAGCTCTCAAATATCAGCATTGTGTGCACCATGCACAGATGTGCCACAAGTCGCTGCCAGGTCCCAAAGACCTAGCAGAGGGCTTCAGAAAGGGCTTCAGAAAACGTTAAAAAAAAACAACGTGTAACAAAGCAAGAATTCCACAATGTGATTTGGGATTGAGCATGTGTGGTGACGTCATGACTCCCAGTTCCGCCCCCATGCACGTTTCGTCACAAACATACGTCATCAGAAGCACGGCCCCTGATGTTACTCAGCTTCCAAACTCTTCAGTAAATCATTAATTTTTGCCTTCAAAGCTGGATCCATTATGTATCAATTACCCAGCTCTCAAATATCAGCATTGTGTGCACCATGCAAGGATGTGCCACAGGTCGCGGCCAGGTCCCAAAGACCTGGCAGAGGGCTTCAGCACATTTGTGCACGCGGAAGACATTCAAAGATGGCCAGATGGGAGGGGAGATAATGAGGACTGAAGTTCCTTTTTTAAATTGAAACAAAATGCATCCAGTTATTTGAGGTTTGCCTTTTTTTTTTCGGAGACATCTCTATTAAATAAAAAAAAAGAAAAATAAAAAAAAAAAGCAGAGGAAAAACAGGGCAGCGATATCTTTCTGCAAGCTGTAAGGCAAGACCTGAAGGCGACAATCGCTCCAGCCACCTGTTCACGGGTTTTGCCAGGAAGAGATTTCACTTCTCTAAACTCTTGTAACCTACTTTCTCAATGACCAGTAATTAACACTTGAAACAAAGTCTAAAAATAAGGTTAGTTAATAAATAATAAGGACTTTGCTGTGTAACTCACAGTCATCTGTCACTGTGTAATATCTTGATTAAATTACGTTATAATGCTAATTTCTCGTGGCTATTTATTAAAAAAGTTAGCTGGTTGCGCCGCTCTGGGATTTCGACAGGAGCTCGAGCGCTTTGTGCCTGTGGTGAAAACGATATATATACTGTACATTATACCAACAGCGAGAGTTACTAATTGGTACATGGGCTGCAAACTCAACAAAATGGCTTTTCTGGTGGGAATGGATTTTAATTGTATGTCGGGAGAGTAAGCACTACGCATAATATCAAGATTTTGGAATATAATCTGATTGATGACACTATTAAACATTAATAGATCCCAGCACAAAGAAGAAGAGATGTAAGGATCGAGGAAGGTTTCCGAGCTGTGAAACGCGATTGGTTCGGGTTTTGGCGAATGGAAAAAATAAAAAATAATTAAAAAGAGAAAGGAAGAGAAAGTGTGTACTATTTAATAAAAAAAAAAGGGCTGATCCTCGGGAATCAACTCTCTATGGATGCTTCAGACGATCACCTCTAGATGAAGCAGTCAATGGGAGCCACCACTGATAAGTGATGCTTAAGCCCTTGTACACACGGTCGGAGATTCCGACAACCAAATCCGTCGGAGTAATTCCGACGGATTAATTCCAGAAGAGGTCCGGAAGTGATGTTGCATACACACGGTCGGACTAAATTGTCGGAAAATCCGATTGTACATAACGTGATGACCTTATTTCTTTACAACGGGACTACGTTCAGGCTAGTAGCCAATAGCTTTGGTCTAGGAATTTGATCTGAGCATGCGTGGCACTTTGTCCGTCGGAGTAGGTTACACATAATCAGAGTATGTCCGATCGGATCATGTTGTCGGAAAATTTTATAGACAAGTTGGAAAACTTGATCCGTCGGATATTCCGACGGAAACAGTCCGATGGAGACCACACACAGTCGGATTATCCGACAATACGGTCCGATCGGACACATTCCGTCGGAAATCTCCGACCGTGTGTACAAGGGCTAATAATTCTGCTGGTGCATGTGCAGGAATTGATGTAAGCAGGTTCCAAGAAGAGGAGTAGCTGTCTGTATTTTGCACGGCATCCAAGGAGGTGGAAGTGAGAAGTGAAATCAGCATTTAGATGCCATAAGAGACATTGTGGGGGGTTGCTGCCTTTAGGGGCTTTTTATTTTGTTGTATGTATATATATATATATATATATATATATATATATATACACACATATATATATATATATATATATATATATATATATATATATATATATATATGTATGTATATATATATATATATATATATATATATATATATATGTATATATATATATATATATATATATATATGTATATATATATATATATATATATATATTTATATAGTTTACATCTCTCTCTCTCTCTCTCTCTCTCTCTCTCTCTCTCTATATATATATATATATATATATATATATATATATACGGTATACATTTATATATATACTTTTACTGTGCTGTTGCAGTTCCATTTTAAGAAGAGAAGAAAAAGGCCAATAACTATAATTGTTGTTTGAATTTGGATACATCGCTTGCTTTACTGAGCCCGTGGGCAATCTTAATCTTGCAGATCTCTTCAGCGGGAGCAATTATAAATGTACTATTGCCATTCAAAGGTATTGTAATGGGGCTTGGGGGCTTCTAGGAGTACTTTAAAAGTTTGTGACAACTCAAACTGGACTCCTGTTAAAATAGCCACGGGTTCAAGCAAAAACATGGGGGCTGTCGAGTAGAGGGGAGAAGCAGAACACACAGAGTAATATAGTGATCCAGTTTGATGCTGGAGTGTTGGAAAAGCTTAGGAGGATTTTTATCAAACACCTCATCTCTGTGACTTGGAAATTCCAGCAATACACTGAGACAGAGGTTTGTACATCCAAAAGTCCTAACAACCAAACCAAACCAAGGGAAGGATTTCTTTGAATGTATTCCTCATAGCACTGCACAAACCAAGTTACTTCGCTTGGTTTGGTTGTTGGGCCTTCCAGTACGTTGAGAAGGCAAAGCAACTTCTCAACAAAAAATGACCCAAGGGAAACATCTATAGGTCAATACTCAGTGTAGTTCCTACCCCTAATAAAAAAGTACATTCTTTTGAGGACAGTGCGGTGCACATTTTGAACGAAGAGGACAATGGGTTCACAAGTTGTTAAAGGGGTCATCTATGCCAAACTAGAAATAATATACCTAAACAAGTGGAGACTTTTGACACCACCTGTCTTCCACCATCTGCCACTTTAACATCTCTACTCCAGCGTCTTAACAACCATTCACACCTTCAGCTATGTGAATCTAAGGATTAACACTTCCTGACACAATGGATGGGATTATGTAACTAGAACATATTGGTTCCACAATTTTTGTTCCACAACCTCCCATCTTGTTCTTGGACAATCAACCTCTGCCTTGACACATTCCATGGTGACTGAATTAAGGTGTTGGTGCTACCTCTGTGGATATTAATGCTGAAGTATGTTACTGACACTCAGATATGAAGAAGCGGACATCTTTAACGTTGTAGAACAAGCCCAGATGAATGTGACATACTACTATCATATATAGCATTACCTGGATAAACGAAAACCTTGACCTGTAGGACAATTTTACTCCTCAGTGCTAATGGTTATAGGTGGTGATCTCTACTGCCAACATTTAGCTAAGAAAGACTAAAGCATCTTCTCTCCTCAATCAAGTTGAGTCAAATGTGTCTAAGCACTGATAGCTTGTTCATACTGTTAATTTGCAGCATTAAAGTGGTTGTAAATCCTTACAAACCACTTTGACCTACAGGTAAGCCTAGATTAAGGCTTACCTGTAGGTCCAAGAAATATCTCCCAAACCTACACGGTTTAGGAGATATTTGCCCGAAGACGGGCACCGCTGTCTACGGCACATGCGCCGTAGACAGCGGTGCGCAGGCGCACTGAGCGTGGCATCGTCGATGACGAAGATGCCGCGCAATGCCGGGCGTCTCGGCTCCCGTGCGCATGCGCGGGAGTGGCGTCATCGCGGCTTCGCCGAATGATAGCGGAGGAGCTGTGAGACCCCACCGAGAAGATGGATGCGCCGGACTACAGGGGACAGCGGTGACTTCGCTGGCTCCTGTGTCAGGTAAGTGACACATAATGGGCTACTATGAGATGCATAGTAGTCCATTATGCTTTACCTTTGCAGGGAATGAAAGAGGAAGTAAACTCATCAGGGTTTACTTCCTCTTCAAAGGAGAAGTATAGTGAAAGCTTTTTTGGCTATACTTCTCCTATGGATCACAGGAATGCAGTTCGTTCTGCACTCCTGTGTCCCGTTTTCAGCTGACAGTAGGCTAAAGTCTGCTGTCGGCTAACCTCCCAGACCTGGTCTAGGCTCCGAAAAGAAACCAATCATATGGTCAGGATCCACCCAGAAGCCTGGACCGCCAGCTGGCTCAGCCTCTCAGTCAACTGCTGGGAGCCTAAGCCAGCCGCTCCTGCCCCCTCCACAGCCCAGGTGCGTGTGCAGGCAGGCGTCCCATTACTTTTGGCAATATAGTGTATTGTAATTGTCTTTAGTTATTGTTTATTTTAGTCTTTATTTAAATGTTACATACGAAGGGTCTTCTACAATACGGCTTAAGAGAGTGTCAACCACGCATCCAATTAGTCTTGCAGTAGCCATGTTGTTCTTAACAAGATGCATTGAACCATCTCAGTGTTGAACATAACAGTTGTGCTTTGTTTCACATCTACCTCCACTAGGTTTCTCGATAATGCCGCACACCCGTTTTTTTTTTTTTCCATCGCCGGTGGCATTTGTTTTGGCATCACTTGCGTGGTGTGAGATTATAAATGGTCGCAAGTAATCACTGTCGTTAGCACATTGTTAAGATAAGTGTGGAGTTCACACATTCGGTGACTCAGTTCTTACTCTGCTGTCTTCCAAGACAGATAAGATCAAAGCTTGCCGATCACAACATTCTTTCCTGGCTTTTTTTTTCTTCTTAAGACAAATGGGGGGGGGCAATCAATGGGCAAGCAGGATAAGGCAACAGACGGGCAGATCTAAACAATGACAACTTGAATTTGAGAAATTTTGGGTTCAAACGAGAATCTGTATATGGACTTTCATAAAAAGGTTTCCCTTTCTTGTGTACCTATCACCTTTTCCCGGTGTTGGCTTGCACTGGTAAGGTCTACTTGGCCTGGAATTACAGCTAAAAGCAGTATGAAGTCCAGCATAGAGCAATTCTGATGGTGCTAAACCAGATGTACAGTAGCTTCAGAGGGTGATTGCAGTCAATGCCATGCATTGTGCCATGCATAACCAGAGATAAGTACTAAGAAGTCACCAGCACGCCAAATATTGGTTTCAATATTTTAAAAAAAGAAGGAAAACCACCATAAAACACAATCTATAAAGTGTAAAATCACGTCTATGTAAAAAAAAAAATGAAAAAAATTAAAAAAAATAGAAGGCTTGTTATAATTTACCATTTAATCTCAAGTCTTTCAGACAATCTATATTTAATTTGCAATCTGATTTGTTTATGTGAAAACCATTCTGAATAACAACAGGCATTTCTAGAGAAAAAAAAAAAAAAAAAAACTTCTGGCAAGTGGCGCTCTCGATGTCTAAACTTATCAGTTTTTCACAGGAAAAGTGTGGTCAGGCATCTATTCCATCATTTAGAATAATAAGAATCTTAAACCCACAAGAGCTTCCTTGAAAAATATGCAAATAAAATATGCAACAGGATATGATATTCGGTTTCCAGATGTTTAGTCTTTGCCTTTGAAGTTTTGCCTTTTAATCTTTTGTTGCGATATGTATTAGATAGCTATAGTAATTGTATCACACGCTCTGTGCCTATAGCATTCAAGATCACTCTTATTTAAAGGGACATCGGCATCGGAAAAATTTTTGCTTTTGCTTAAAGTGACACTAGGCTCACATTTTGTGTAAAATAAATGAAAGGCAATATGGTTAAATATTCTAAGAATGTACCTTCTATCTCAAGCCTCCTTCGTTTCATCTCTCGAAAAGGCAAGCGTTTATCTGTTATTCTCCGGCTTCCTGTCCTAGGGTGGCTACGTTTGTTGCCCATGCTCCCTTTGTGTATGTGAACGTGACCACCCTTTCCTGCTCGCCCCCCCAAGATGAACTACCCATCTACTTAGCCATACATTCAGAGCAATGGGAATTGTTGATTTACTTAAACTGGAGAGTGCATAAATCTGGGTTAGCTCTATGTCAGTGGCGGCTGGTGCTCCATTTTTTGGGGAGGGGCGGCAAACAAACCAATCGCCACCGCTCTCGTTGTCAGTCGCACACCCCCCCGTGTCACTTGATTGTCAGCCCATTACCTCATCTAGGTCGCGGGCAGAGCTTCCTCCTCGGTGGCTGTACCCTGCTTCTCCTCCACCTCTGCTTCATGGTGGCTTTCCCTGTGTCTTCTCCTCTTCGACTTCACAGCGCCTTCACCCTGCATCTCCTCCTTGGCTTCATGTCAGCTTCCCGTGCATCTCTTCCTCCTCTGCTTCATGGCAGCTTACCTCGCATCTCCTCCTCCTTTGTTTCATGGCGGCTTCCCTTGCATCTCCTCCTCCTCAACTTCACGGCTTCACAGCGGCTTCTCCTGCTTAGCTTCATGGCGGCTTCCCCTGTGTCTTCTCCTTGGCTTCATGGCAGCTTCCCCTGCATCTCCTTGTCCTCGGCTTCACAGCGGCTTCACCCTATATCTCCTCGGCTTCATGTCGGCTCCCCCTGCATCTCCTCATCCTCTGCTTCATGGCAGTTTCCCCTGCATCTCCTCCTCCTCGGCTTCACAGCGGCTTCTCCTGCTTGGCTTCACAGCGGCTTCCCCTGTGTCTTCTCCTGCTTGTCTTCACGGCGGCTTCCCCTGTGTCTTCTCCTCCTCGGCTTCACGGCGGCTTCCCCTGCATCTCCTCCTCCTTGGCTTCACAGCGGCTTCACCCTGTGCCTCCTCCTCCTCAGCTTCATGTCGGCTCCCCCTGCATCTCCTTCTCCTTGGCTTCATGGCAGCTTCCCCTGCATCTCTTCCTCCTCGGATTCACAGTGGCTTCCCCTCCTCAGCTTCACGACGGCTTCTCCTCCTTGGCTTCACGGCGGCTTCCCCTGCATCTCCTCCTCCTCGGCTTCACAGCGGCTTCACCCTGTGCCTCCTCCTCCTCAGCTTCATGTCGGCTCCCCCTGCATCTCCTCCTCCTTGGCTTCATGGCAGCTTCCCCTGCATCTCCTCCTCCTCGGCTTCACAGTTGCTTCCCCTCCTCAGCTTCATGGCGGCTTCTCCTCCTTGGCTTTGCAGCGGCTTCCCCTGTGTCTTCTCCTCCTCGGCTTCACGGTGGCTTCACCTGCGTCTCTTCCTTCGTGGCTTAATGGCGGCCAATAGAATGCATTAAGGTGAAAAACACTGAGACTTTACAACCCCTTTAAGTATTTTGGTTGTTAGAGCTTTAAAGTTAGAGTTGGGTTTTGGTATTAGAACTAAAGGGTTATGGTTTGATTGTGTGGTTAGTGTTGCATTAGGGGTGGGTTGTGGAGTTGCATTGTTAGGGTTTAGGTTGGGTTGTAGTGTTAAGGTTTAAGGTTTACGGTTGGACTGTGGGGTTACAGTCATATAGTTAGGGTTGAATTATGGTATTCGATCTGTAAGATTAGGGCTGGGTTGTGGAGTTAGAGATGTAGGGTTAAACTGGATTGAGATGTTAGGGCTGGAGTGTGGGCAAATTCAACATGTCAAGGCTCAGCAATATTCCTACACCTTAAGGAAAAGGAACATTCTTTTGAGGACAATGAGGTGCACATTTTGGGTAGAGAACTGGTTCGCAAGAGGCATGAAAGAGGTCATCTACGTCAAACTGGAACAACCATCATTGGACAGTGGTGGGGCTTTTAACTCCATCCTACTTCCACATAAAATGCCGTTTTAACATCTCTGGCGTTTTGACAAAAATTCACTTCAGCCATGTGAATCAAAGGATTAACACCTATGAAGCCATCCTGACACCAAGGATGGGATTATGGAATTAGAACAGGATGGTTCCACAATTTTCACACCTCCCATCCTATTCTGGGTACATAACATCTGCCTTTCCATGGATCAAGGCGTTGGTGCTACCTGTTTAGATGAAATGTCGGGGCTTGTTCCTGACACCAAACTGAAGTGGTTTGGAAAAACTATGACAGGTCTTCAACATTACAGAACAAGTCCAGTCGAATGTGACCAACTACTACTAGATAAGACATGACTCACACACAACCTGGTGCCAAAAATTGGTGTGCTGATTTTTCGATAGACCGAAAAAAGTGTCAGCAATACAGCAATAGGAAGACTATTCTCAAACCTGGACCTTCTTGTGAACCTTGCAAAGTCACCATCGATATATTTTATCCTATAGCTACTTACTCTGGGACATTTTTTCCACAAGCCTTGTCCCTTTACACCGTCAGTATAGTAAAACAGGGCTATATATTTTTTTTGGTAAAACATTTTTTATAGGTTTCTTTTACTGGCATAAAGAGACACCCAGCTTGTCTGGAAAGGGAGATTACATTATTCTTTTGTTCCGATCTGATTGGCATCAATTATCAGTGACCATGAAAGAATCCTCATTACATTCTGTAGTCTGAATACCTAAATAAATTAAATTATCAGATATGGAGATGAACATATAATTAGTTTTAACCACTTTGTGGCCAGATGGCCGGGGCAAATAGTGAACTGGCTTGATAAGTATTTTGGCATTAGCAAATGAAAAAAAAAAAAAGTATAGGGCTTTATAAGAACGAGTCACATGTACTGAATACATAAACCAGTAGTCTAGGTTTTTGTTACACCCTGGCCAAAAGCCATCATCCTACATAGAGATAGTCAAAACTGTGCTTAGAATCTGAAAAATCAGAATTAATTGTAATGTGCTATATATATATATAGATATAGATATAAATATATATATATATATCTAGATATCTATCTATGTATATATATATATATATATATATATATATATATATATATATATATATATATATATATATATAAATATAAATATATAGATATATAGATATAGATATATATATATATATATATATATAGATATATATAGATATATATAGATATAGATATAAATATATATATATATAAATATAAATATATATATAAATATATATATATATATATATATAGATATATATATATAGATATATATATACACCACGTGTACATTTTCTACCACATTTAGCCTTATTTTTATTGTCTGTCAATCTCTGCCCTTCAATCTGCTCAATCTCATTTACTAAAACTGGAGAGTGCAAAATCTGGCGCAGCTCTGCAAAGAAACCAATCAGCTTCCAGGTTTTACTGTCAAAGCTTAATTGAGCAAGCTGAAGTCAGGAGCTGATTGGCTACTATCCACAGCTCCCCAGATTCTAATTGCTCCAGTTTTAGCTGTGTCTCCTAGATCCAGAAACTGCATCAACTGCAGGGTATCTGATACTGTTATTCACTCATAGGAGCTGGAAAACAGTATAGGCCAACTTTTTTTCCCAACTTTTTCACCCAAGACGAACCCCTAAAATAATTTTTAGGTCTCAAGGAACCCGTACTAAGATCGATTCATCTGGGGGCAATTGAGAAAATGCCTTAGACATTGGTAGTCTAGATCTTCATCCTGGTTTCTATCTTCCCTTCTCTGCACCCCTCCTCCCCTCCCCTGTTCAAATAGGGCCTTTTTTTTTAAATTTAACTTTTCTTTTTAATTAAAATACTTCTGGCTTGCCCCCCCCCCCCATGCACATTGTTCGCCTAGGCGACTGATGTGCGCATTGCCCGTTGTGTCTCCCGGGATATGCATGTCACGTATCCCAGGACACAGATAGCAAGCAATTGAGCTGCAAGTTTGAAAATTATTTGCTATTATTATTATTATTGCTAGACTTGCCAGGCTTCACAAACTTGTTGCACAATTGCAGTAATCCCGCACTGCATGACTCCAGATCAACTTCTTTGCAAACATTTCGCAAGTCTTCTGCAAGTTCTGGTTCAGTTATGTTGTGCAATAGTCATCCAACCACAGGGGGCACTGTGCCTGAAGTTTCATCTATGTTCCCTGTTGTGTCAACTAGAACTTGTGCTTCAAGTGCTCTACAAGTGTACATCTTATCAGTGAAAATGTGCAGAAAATTAACAAGACTAACAATTCAACACTGCCACAAATTCGTAGCACGTTATCCTTGCGATCTGGGGAGGCATTTGCTTTCATTGAGCAAAGGGGATGGATCAAAGGGGATGGGTCTAGTGGTGAGCAATTGGGAGAGCTGCGAGCTGAACCCAGAATAGCCGGAGGCTTCCCAATGACGTCACGCATGAAGATGGAAGGCACAGGACTGAGTGTGGAACGGAAGGGAAGAGGATATTAGCAGGACACCGCTGGGCGGGTGAGTGTGTTTGCTGTGCAGGACCTGCAACCAAGTAGGCAAGGGTTTAGAAAGAAAACAAATTAGAGGGGGAGGGTAAAGGTTCTACGAAAGAATTAAACCATTACAGTGGTGGTTAGAATGGCCCCCTTACAGACAGATAAAAAGATATTTAGTGTCACGCTGCTGGGTTTGCCAAGTGGTGTTGGTCTTGGAACTATGGAGGCACCATCAAATGGAAGGTCAATCAGCTACAGTTCAAGGAACTCCTAGCAACCCTAAAAGGAACCCTAGAGTTCCACAGAACCCTGGCTGAGAATGTCTGTTATAGGCAGTTGACAGGGCAGTGACTGTCAGCCCTTGTACACACGGTCGGACAAAGTTGTCGGAAAATCAGATTGTACATAACGTGATGACGTTATTTCATTACGACGGGACTACGTTCAGGCTAGTAGCCAATAGCTTTGGTCTAGGAATTTGATCTGAGCATGCGTGGCACTTTGTCCGTCGGAGTAGGCTACACATGATCAGAGTATTTTGGCGGAAAATTTTACGGACAAGTTGGAAAACTTGGTCCGTCGGATACTCAGACAGAAACAGTCCGATGGAGACCACACACAGTCAGATTATCCGACAAAACGGTCCGATAGGACACATTCCGTCGGAATCTCCGACAGTGTGTACAAGGGCTTAGACTTTACGTGGCATCTGAACCCTGACTTGGCAACTGAAAGCCGAACTTACTCAAAGAAAATAAAAAGCGAAATAATGGGGACAAATATAAATCTTTCATAAATATGTACAAACATTTATTCCAATTGAAGACTATACATTCTGATTCTTTCATAGGCCCAATTGTGACTGGTTTTTCTTTTCTCCTTTAAAAGAGTTATCCAAAAACAATGTAACCTCTGCATGGCCTGTCCTTCTTTTTCACTAATTGCCTAGCCAAAGCATTAACGGCATAACATACAGATAGCCTCTGGCTATCAAATAACATCATGAAAATATGGACAGGCAAGCATGTGAAAAACTGGAAATCACATCAAATGTTGCTGTCAGTTATTATTACATAATAACCTAAATGATGTCCTCACTGAACTCCCGGACTAGTTGTCAAGAGTCAGCTAGGGCTCTTGATGGCCCAAGTAGGAAGACGAATGACTCACTGTGGTAGAGGATGCATAGAGCCCTGGATCGAGTGCAGGAAGAAGCCTCCTTAGGGTAACAGCTATGATAGGTTATTATTACAATATTAGCATAAATCATATCCTCACAGAACTTCCAGACTAGTTGTTAACGGTCAACTAGGGTTTTTGATGGCCCAAGTAGGAAGCTGAATGACTATCTTTGGTAGAAGGCGTATAGAGCCCTGGATCGAGAGCAGGTAGAATCCTCTCCGGAGTAACATATTTTGATAGGTTATTATTACAATATTAACATAAATGATGCCCTCACTGGACTAGTTGTCAAGGGTCACCTAGGGCTCTTGATGGCCCAAGTAGGAAGCACAATGACTCACAGTCCAGCCCTAAATCAAGCGCAGATAGAAGCCTCCCCAGAGTAGCATCTATGATTCAACTTTTTTAAGTTGTTTTAGGCTGCCTTCACACTTATGAGTTGCAGTAATGCATGGTCAAAAGTATCAGGGATGCGCAAATGATATTGCCCGACGCCCGGGACATGCAGTTCCGGGGGGGTTTTCGGGCAGGTGTTTTTATTTTTGTACATTTAACCCCTTTGTACAAGCAACAGGGTCTTCTTCTTTTTTTCTTTGCCCCTTAACAGAGCGGACACCGGAGCTTGATTTGGCTGCTCAGCATGCGCTTGTACTGAGCACCCAAGTGCTTCCTTGTGCGAGGGTAGCCTGAAAGAATAAAGTTTTTCTTCTCATGGGGGCCGGGGGGGGCCTCATTTACTCGCTCAACAGATGCGCTTTCTGCTGAGCGTTAAGGGAGCCTGATACTCCCCTTTCCTAACGAAGCACCCAATCAATGCTCGTCACCTTGCAAGCTCTCTGCCCTCCCTGATCGTTCCCATGGGCGGTGCCTGGAGACAGGCAGGGAGGTGAGTAGGAGATAAACAGCGCAATGTTAAAAACATTAAAAGGTTAAGTCGTCATAAACCCATTTTCGTTTTTAAAAAGCCCTAGACATTCCTAAAAGCACCCATGCCTAATAAAAAACAAAAACATCAAGCCTTTATAATTTTCCATCCTGGCAAAGCCATTTCAAGTTTAAAGGGACATACAACCATTGAAAATCCCTAGTGGTAAAACTGTCTCATTCAGTAGTTTTATAACTGAAGTTATCAAATTTTTTAATAAAATGATAAAATAAAAGCCGTAAATTATGTTTAATTGAATTACGCCTTTTTTTTGGTAAAAATTAGGCAACTGTCTCAATTATAAAGCTACTGAATGAGACAGTTTTAGCGCTAGGTATTTTTAAGGGATGAAAGTCCCTTTAACTCCTTGGCGTCGATCGCAATGAATATGGAGAAAGAGTATGGTAATAATAGGCTGGGGTAGGGGCTTTTTACAGGCACAGCCCATTTAGCACGCCTCAGGTCTAATAGCCAATCATTATCTCAAGCAACATTACATGATAGAGGGTGTGATATTCCTGCTCAATGAATATGGAGAAAGGGTTTGGTAACAATAGGATGGGGTAGGGGCTTTTCACAGGCACATCTCATTTAGCAGTATTCAGGATCATACAGCCAATCACTAGACCCAACAATTTTAAATGATAAATGGTGTGACTTCACTACTCAATGAGTACCGGGAATGGGTATGGTATCAATAGGTTGGGGTAAGGGATTTCACAAACACGACCCATTCAGCACTGCTTAAGTCTTATGGCCAATCGCTATTTCCAAGCAATTTTACATGACACAGGATGTGACGTCACCGGTAGGTAGTATGGTATCAATAGGTCAGGGTTAGGGCTTTTCACAGACACATCTTGTTCGACACTTCTCAGTTCAAACAGCCAATCACTAAGCCCAAGCAATTTTACATGATGGATGGTGTGAAGTTACTGCTCAATAGTTATGGGTATGGTATCAATGAGTTGAGGTAGGAACTTTTCACAGATATGTCTTATTTGGCACTGCTCTGGTCAAACAGACAATCACTTGGCCCAAACAGTTTTCTAGGATGGATGGTGTGACATCGTTGCTCAATGAGTATCAAGTATGGTATTAATAGGTCAGGGTAGGGGCTTTTCCCAGACATGTCCCATTCGGCACTGCTCAGTTCGAACAGTCAATCACTAAGCCCAAGCTGACATCACTGCTCAATGGGTATAAGGTAGGGAGTATGTTATCAATGGGTCGGGGTAAGGGCTTTTCCCACACATGTCCCATTCGGCACTGCTCAGTTCGAACAGTCAATCACTAAGCCCAAGCTGACATCGCTGCACAATGGGTATAAGGTAGGGAGTATGGTATCAATGGATCAGGGTAAGGGCTTTTTACAGACACGTCCCATTTGGCACCGCTAATTTCGCACAGCCAATCACTAAGCCCAAGGGTAAGGGCTTTTTACAGGCACGTCCCTTTCTGCTCTTCTCAGTTTCGAACAGCCAATCACTAAGCCCAAGCTTACACGATGGAGGGTGTGACGTCACTTCTCAATATTTATGGGTAAGGGTATGGTATTATTGGGTTGGGACTTTTCACAGACACGTCCTATTCGGCACTGCTTTGGTCAAACAGTCAATCACTAGGCCTGAAAAAATTTCCATGACAGAGGGTGTGATGTCACTTATCAAAAGGTATTGGTATTATTGGATTGGGGTAGGGGCTTTTCACAGACATACTCCCATTTGGCACTACTCTAGTCAAACCATTAATTGCTTAGCCCAAGCAAGTTTCCATGATGGATGATATAACATTACTGCTCAATGGGTATAAGGTAGGGAGTATCAATGGGTCATGGTAGGGGCTTTTCACAGATACAGGCAGTGAAACAGATCAAATCACCTATGCAAAATAACGGAAAGCCTGAAAATACGACCTGCGCCTTGAGGACTGGAAGCAATTTTCCATGATGGATGGTGTGACATCACCGCTCCATGGGTATCAGTATGGTATCATTAGGTCAGGGTAGGGGCTTTTCACAGACCTATTCGGCACATTTTAAACTGCCAATCACATTCGGCACTGCTCAGTTCAAACAGCCAATCACTTTCGGCATTGCTCAGTTCCAACATTTTACATGATGGAGGGTGTGACGTTCCACTTTATAGGTATGGGTAAGGTTATGGTATCAATGGGTGGGGGTAGGGAATTTTCACAGACACGTCCTATTCGGCACTGCTCTGGCCAGACAATCACTAGGCCCAAATCATTTTACATGAAGGAGGGTGTGACGTCACTGCTCAATAGTTATTGGTATGGTATTAATTGGTCGGGGTAGGGGCTATTCACAGACCCACTGGACACTGCTCTAGTCAAACAGTAAATCACTTAGCCCAAGCAATTTTCTATGATGGATGTTGTGACATCATTGCTCAATAGATTTCAGGTAGGGTATTAGTAGGTCAGGGTAGGGTCTTTTCACAGACACATCCCATTCGGCACTGCTCTAGTCATACAGTCAATGACTTAGCCCAAGCTGACATCGCTGCTCAATGGGTCTAGGGTAGGGAGTATGGTATCAATGGGTGAGGGTAGGGAGTATGGTATCAATGGATGAGGGTAGGGAGTATGGTATTAATGGGTGAGGGTAGGGAGTATGACATCAATGGGTGAGGGTAAGGACTTTTCACCAACACGTCACATTCGGCACTGCTCTGGTTAAACAGTCAATCACTTAGCCCAATTTTCCATGATGGATAGTGTGACATTGCCACTCAATGGGTATCAGTATGCTATCCTTAGGTCAGGGTAGAAGCTTTTCACAGACACATCCTATTTGGGGCTGCTCAATAGTTATGGGTCAGGCATTCATGAGCGGGAGTGGGGACTTTTCCCAGACACGTCAAACAGTCATTCACCAAGTCCACTGGTATCAATGGGTCAGGGTAAGTGCTTTTCTCAGACACGTCCCATTTGACACTACTCAGTTCGACTAGCCAATCACTAAGCCCACGCAATTTAAAGTGGAAGCAAACTCCCCTATCGTTTTCAGCCAAAGAAGCTGCCATCTTTGCCTCTGTTTAATCTTCAACTGCTATGGTGCTGCACATGTGATTCGTTATGACACCAGCCATTGGATGGTTTGATAGTTTGGCTGAGAGCACAGCCAATGTGCAGTTAGCATTCCCTGCATGCCTTTTTTTTTTTTAAACTGTTTAAATTGATGGGTTTACTTCCACTTTAACATGCCGGAGGATGTGACAGTGCTGCTAAACAGGTATCGGGTATGGGTATGGTATCAATGGGTTAGGGTAAGGGCTTTCACAGACATGTCCCATCGAGAACTGCTCAGATCTAATGTGCGAACACTAGGCTCAATTTTAGGGCAAAGCTATGGCGTCTCTTTAATTTGCAAAGTTGACGGACATGTACCCAGGGTCATGCAGCCCCCAAAGCAAACATGGCAAACTGCGCTCCCCCTTTTCCTTTGGGTTAGGGTAAGCAGTGATGTCGCTGTCACTACTCCTGTCCGCCTTGTAACAGAAGAAAGTGGCACAGGGATTCCCCATCCCTGCAATAAACCACTGCACCCAGGGCATCTGCTCCTCCTGCCCACCCCTTGTCCGGGCCCCAGGAACCATTTTATTATAAAATGTGCAGAAAGGAGAAGTTTGGATAATACTTTTACCAATTTCTTACCTTAACAGCTGACCTGCATGCTTGTTTTAAGGACAGACGGTCTGATTGGGGGGGGTGGGAGGGGGGTAGGTGTTCGGCCTTTAGGCCAAGGCAGGCTTGCTCGCGGAATGCCTTATCCCCTCGTCACTGCAACAAAACAGAAATCAAAATGTAACATCAAATCGAGAAGTAAAAAAAAATAAAATAAAACACACACACAACTAATTTGCCAAATCTTGGAAGTCAAGGAACTTCTGCAGAAAAAAAAAAAAAGGTTAAAGATGAAATAAAACCCGAAACGAAAACCTATCTCAAGGCAAGGCCACCGGTGACGTCCTCTAGTCAAGGAAGCTAAACACTCGGAGGCACAAGAATCCTTCGTTTTCATCAGATCAATACCTGCTTATATTTATCACTATTCCATGCAGCTGCCACTCCTGACAACCTGCATTTTAGCCCGAACGCGTCGGAGCCCGGACAATGCAGCTTTTAATACTATTTACACCTGAAGTCACAATTCCATTAAGAGGCCCTGTTTTGTTAAAGGCACAGGGATTGATATTATTATATTGGCAGATGCTTTAAAATCTCTTTGTTCTTTACTTTTTTTTTTTTTTTCTCTCCCGTCCTCTGTGTTCTTGATCTAGTCCATGCCAAAAGCTTTTCTGCTAAATACTTGAGTACAAGTCTTTTTTTTTTTTTTTCTTTTTTTTAAGCTTTTCTGCTAAATACTTGAGTACAAGTCTTTTTTTTTTTATTTTATTTTTTTTTAAGCTTTTCTGCTAAATACTTAAGTATATATATTTTTTTAAATTTAAAAAAAAAAAATCTTTTAGGCTTTTCGTCCAAACTTACCATTTTATAGGAGAGTCTTTGCTGCTAAAAGAACGACGTTCTCTAATCATCTGTACAACAATATTTGCTATCAGGCATCCTAAATAGATTATCATTCGTCCATCTGTGTGATTATTGATTTATAAGGGACATAAGCTGCTTTAAAATGGAAGTGTTCCCACTAAGGGCTCCTTGTAGAAATCACACATGTCCTCAGATATAACACCCATCTTTCAACATATTGTCCCCCCCCCCCCCCCTCCACCTCTTCCTCCTTACTTTCTTTTTTCCTTAAAAAAAAAAAAAAGCAGCAAGAAAGCAGCGAATGATAAATTGTTTCTAATACACCGATCTAAAGTGATATGCAAATCTGGCGTGTATTTTTTAATATATTACTCGAGAAAAAAAAAAAGAAAAAAAAAAAAGAGAGGCGTCATTTACATATGAATGCTATATGCAAATGCGAGTGACACAGCAGATGTTTGTGAATATAATTGACCTATATGTGAATTGCATCAGAACCCCTTAACGCTATTAATTCTCTCAAATATTGTCCAAAAAATAAAAAAAATAAAAAAAATGTGATTTTGTGAAACCGCAGAGTGGAAGTGATTTTTGTCACTGTTCCAGAGCAACAGAAAAGAAGGTCACGGCAGGTTTTTATTTTTTATTTATTTTTTTATTATTATAATTTTTTTTTTTTTTTTTGCCGTCACCGACAGCTTGTCTTAAATATGACATCATCACGTGATGGGCTGTATTGATTATTTAATGGCATTCTGGAAACACTCGATGGGACTGATGGAAGGGGGGGGGGGGGGGGGTGTACATGTCCATGCCCCATTCTTTTTTTTTTTTTTTATATATATATTTGTCCCCTGCTGTGCAGAAAAAAAAAAAGAAAAACAGAGATGCCATTTAATTGCATCTTTATTTTGACAAGGGAATGTATCAAATAGCCCTTTGTCCTTAGACAGGGACCACCCTGCCTATGACAGTATGTTTATGCCCCCCCCCCCCCCCCCCAAAACACTCCGTCTAGAATGTTGCATTGTTACGACAGCTTAGCAAGGATAACTGCTGAAGCCCTATTGTGTGCTTAGCAGCATAACTACTATGTCACCTCCTAATATGGAACCTACCTAATAAATTACTCCTTTCAGGTCTGGCAAACTGACATCTCTCTGCAAGGGGACAATTTTATATTTGTGCCACCGCGCAAAATTGCTTCATCGCAAGCCACTGTGGATTAGCATAAAAATTAACACTTAAACTCCGGCTTATTTGCTTCTCCTCTTCCCTGCCACAATAATCAATTTCCCTTATAAATCTGATTAGATTTTACGATGCTTGTTATTCAAAGCATGTCGCCGCACAGCATTCGGAGGCAGGGAGACTATTTGTTTAAATAGGAAAAAAAAAAAAAAAAAAAAAAGAGCATTAAAAAATGTATAGGTGTTTTTTATTATTATTTTTTTTTTTTATATATTTCCATTACTCTCCACTGCTTTTTTCGTTTCATATTATAACGTCAGTAATTGATTGCACACATTAATTAACATGTAAGGTAGAAAATTTTGCATTATGCATGATTTATTTTTTCATATCTTGTTGGTTGCTGAGCTCGGTGCCCTTGTGTGTCTAGGACATCGGGCCCTCTCTCTCTCTCTTTCTTTCTCTCCGTTCGGGGGGTCCAGCCACAAATACCAGTGTTCGCTCTTCTGAAAGTTATTAATGTCAGATGCAAAATGAGATTTTATTTATTTATTTATTTGTTTGTTTTTATTTTTATTTTTTTTTACCTACTTACTAATCCGCCCGAGCCGTTTTGAGTGACGCCGGACGGTGAGTTTGATCTCGCGCACAGGGGGCCGATAGCATGCAAATATGTTCATTAAGGCACCATTTGAAAACAGGCCGCGGCAATACTTTGAGTGCCGGCCATGGTCGGAGAACGCTGTTAATTAAAGAAGTTGAAAGAATGGCAGTAAAAAAAAAAAAAGTTCAGTGTCCATCAGCCTTTTAAATTGCCAATGGGCGAGGGTGGCATTTTGATTGCAAATTGCCTCCTGTTTTAGGGGGGAGAGAAAAAAAAACAAAAACATATATATATACACACAATGAGTATTTTTATAGCGTGCAATTAAGAGCCAAACCTATCAATATGGAAATGTCCAAGGATGCAGATTGCAAGTGTTTATTGGCGTAGAGTACCGAAAGCGAAGCAACGTCAACTGCATCTTGTATACAGAGCCTGAAGGCAATTTCAGTATGGCAAAAAGAAATATGTAGAGTAGGGTTCCTCTAAAGGTGGCTAGGGGTTCCTTGAGCAATGAGCAGTTTCTGCCTCTCAGATAGGTTCCCATTGACACCATTGCTCTTTTTAGCTATCTTTAAAGGGGTAGTTCTTCCCAATGACTACAAGTATAAGGAGCATGTCTCCTCAACCAGGGTTCCATGGAACTCTAGGGTTCCTCCAGAGGTTGCTAGGGGTTCCATGAGCAATGAGCAATTTCTGCCTCTCATATAAGTTCCCACTGACACCATCGATCTTTTTAGCTATCTGTAAGGGGGTAATTCTTCCCAATGACTCCAAATGTAAGGAGCATTCCTCCTCAACCAGAGTTACATGGAATCCTAGGGTTCCTCCAGAGGGTGCTAAGGGTTCCCCAACCAATGAGCAGTGTCTGCCTCTCAGATAAGTTCCCACTGACACCTTTGGATCTTTTTAGCTATCGGTGATGGGGTAATTATTCCCAATGACCACAAGTGTAAGGAGGATTTCTCCTCAATTAGAGTTCCTCCAGAGGTTACTATGGGTTCCCTGAGCAATGAGCAATTTCTGACTCTCAAATAAGTTCACACTAAAACCACTGATCTTTTTAGCTATCTGTAAGGGGGTAATTCTCCCCAATGACCACAAATGTAAGGAGCATTCCTCCTCAACCAGAGTTCCACGGAATCCTAGGGTTCCTCCAGAGGGTGCTAAGGGTTCCCCAACCAATGAGCGGTGTCTGCCTCTCAGATAAGTTACCACTGACACCATTGGATCTTTTTAGCTATCTGTAATGGGGTAATTCTTCCCAATGACCACAACTGGAAGGAGGATTTCTCCTCAATTAGGGTTCCTCCAGAGGTTACTATGGGTTCCCCGAGCAATGAGCAATTTCTGACTCTCAAATAAGTTCACACTAAAACCACTGATCTTTGTAGCTATCTGTAAGGGGGTAATTCTCCCCAATGACCACAAATGTAAAGAGCATTCCTCCTCAACCAGAGTTCCATGGAATCCTAGGGTTCCTCCAGAGGGTGCTAAGGGTTCCCCAACCAATGAGCAGTGTCTGCCTCTCAGATAAGTTCCCACTGACACCTTTGGATCTTTTTAGCTATCTGTAATGGGGTAATTATTCCCAATGACCACAATTGTAAGGAGGATTTCTCCTCAATTAGGGTTCCTCCAGAGGTTACTATGGGTTCCCCGAGCAATGAGCAATTTCTGACTTTCAAATAAGTTCACACTAAAACCACTGATCTTTGTAGCTATCTGTAAGGCGTTAATTCTTCCCAATGACCACAAATGTAAGGAGCATTCCTCCTCAACCAGAGTTCCATGGAATTCTAGGGTTCCTCCAGAGGGTACTAAGGGTTCCCCAACCAATGAGCAGTGTCTGCCTCTCAGATAAGTTCCCACTGACACCATTGATCTTTTTAGCTATCTGTAGGGTGGTAATTTTCCCCAATGACCATAAGTGTAAGGAGAATTCTTCTCACTGACCATCACACTAATGTATCATGAGTTATAGATATAGTCATTTTTAGCAGGGGTTCTCTGAGACCGGAAAGTTATTTTAAGGGTTTTCCTGTGATAAAAAGGCTGATAGAGAGTGTGGATACCCTTACCAATCAACCTAAACTAAAGTGCACCTGGCACAACCCATGCTTCTTATTGACAGTCTCATGACGTTTGATAGGTCACACAGGCTGCCTTCATTGCCTTGTAAGACACAGGTGGAGGGATTACCTATACCCCCCCCCCCCCCCCTTACAGGGACTCTGCCCATCGGGGCTTAGTCATAGAGGTAGAAACAGGATGGAAGAAGAGAACTACTCTTTACCTCTAAAAATGCTACTTGCTCGGCAGTTGACCCACTGGCTTCAATGCTTTGAATCTAAGTCCCAGTAGCAATGGGCATCAGGACTCTGGGAACCCAGATAGCAATAAAAACCTAAAAAAAGGTTCTAACCTTTTCCCCGCTCTAGACATTTGCCTTAAAAGACACTTTGAAGCAGCCATTCTCAACCAGGGTTCTGTAGAACCCTAGCGTTCCTCCAGAGGTTGCTAGGAGGAACCTCAGCCGTGGCTGATTGACCTCCAGTCTGATAGTGCCTTCATCATTCTGGGTCTAATACCATCGGGCAGATCCAGCAGCATGCCACCAAAGATATTATTAGTTGTCTATAAGGGTGGCATTCTTACCGCAACAGTAAAAGGGACATTCTTTTCATTATTTATCAACATAAGGGGTATTTTCACAATAGGGTGCCCTGAAACCTGAGTTATTTTTTAAGGGTTCCTCAAAAAGTGTGGGAAAGGCTGCTTTCAAATAAGAGCTTGGACTTGAGGTCCATGTGCATCAAGAAGGTGAGGATGTCGAAGCCTTAAGATCAATAAGCTCTCCGTTTATAGGCTGCCTAAGTGAAAATTGACAAGCATCATCCTACCTCTGTACATTTTCCATCTTCTGAATATGACAGTTGATTGCCATGCAGTCAGTGTAGCTGAGCTGGACTCTTAGCACAGGCTAATTCCCCAGGAGGTTTCTCCAGGTGTCTACCAGAAGACCACAAAGGTTTATATATACTGACATTTGTCTTGCATTTATCAGATACATACGAAAATCTATCACAGCACAACTGAATTACCCTCTTTGATGTGTTCAGTTCATGTTTCATTGTGCTTAGATGTGTTTTGTCCTGTTGGAATTGCATTAGCCCAGCTATGTGTATAAAAACTCAAATGCAATAGACATACCCTCTGTATTTCCTCCCTACAAGACATACACTATATTGTCAAAAGTATTGGGACACCTGCCTTTACACATATCCCAGTCTTTAACGGCATCCCAGTCTTTAACGGCATCCCAGTCTTCATCTGTAGGGTTTAATATCGAGTCTGTGGTGGAAGAATTTGACTGTCCTGCAACCCAGTAGAACACCTTTGGGATGAATTAGAGAGAAGACTCTGAGCCAGGCCTTCTCGTCAAACATCAGGGCCCGACCTGACAAATGCGCTTCTGGAAGAATGGTCAAACATTCCCATAGACACACTCCTTAACCCTGTGGACAGCCTTCCCAGAAGGGTGGGCCAACTCAATATTGAAACCCTACGGACTAAGACTGGGATGACATTAAAATTCATGCTGGTGTAAAGGCAGGCATCCCAATAATTTTGACAATATAGTGTATCAGAATAAAAAAAAATAGCAAAATGTCTTTCAAGTGCCCTGTACAAAGTACATGCAACATAATTTGATCCCTTTAATTGCTTTTAAATCACAAGATCAATGGGAAGCTTCACTGATGTACCCACAGCTTGGCCAAGGGGTAGGCGGAAAAGGGGAGCTGTTCAGCAGGAGGGAATGAAAAAACTACACTGATAGATCAAGGGTTGGGCAGAGAGGTAAGCAGTAAATCACCATGGGCACTTCAGAAAAGGGTTTCAAAAAGGGCAGGACCTGATATACCCAGAGCCAGGCAGAGGGGTAGGCAGTAGAGGAGGGTGCTTCAGCTGGAAGGAGGTGCAAAAAGGGCAGGACCTGCAAGCTTTGCTGCTGAAGTTGTTCACTGCTCATGGAGTGGAGCTTTTTTACTCTAGGGCAGTGGTCTCCAAACTGCGGCCCGGGGGCCGGATGCAGCACTTTGCTTGCCTTTATGCGTGCCCTTGGGGCACTATTCCTTACACTGATATGAGAGACGATTCTGCCAACTGACATCAACAATGGGGCACCATTTCTCCCATTGACACCAACAATGGGGCACATTGTGTCCCACTGACACCAACAACAAGGGCACCATTTCTCCTATTGACACCAAGAATGGGGCACCATTTCTCCCATTGACATCAACAATGGGGCACTATTTCCCCCATTGACACCAACAATGGGACACCTTTTCTCCCATTGACACCAACAATGGGGCACATTGTGTCCCACTGACACCAACAACAGGGCACCATTTCTCCTATTGACACCAACAATGGGGCACCATTTCTCCCATTGACACCAAGAATGGGGCAGCATTTCTCCCAATGATATCAACAATGGGGCCCTATTCCTCCACCTAATACCAAATGTGGTGATGTATACTCCCACTCCCGCTGAATCAGGTGACTCTGCCCCAAAGGAGCTCATGTACTTTTCAAACTTTGAGCTTAAAGCTTTAGGGCCCATGCGTGAATAGGCACCATTGAATATAATAGGAATCTTGATGTTGAGTGTTGAAGATCTTCAGGAAATATGCTTCACATCACTCAGGTATGAATGGGCACCATTGAATATAATGGGAATGTTGACGTTGAAGATCTTCAGGAAATGTGCACCACATTGCTCAGGTGTGAATGGGCACTATTGAATATAATGGAAATCTTGATGTTGAGCGTTGAAGATATTCAGGAAATGTGCTTCACATCGCTCAGGTGTGAATGGGCACCATTGAATATAATGGAAATTTTGATGTTGAACATTGAAGATCTTCAGCAAACAAGCTTGATATCGCTAAGGTGTGAATATGTACCATCGAATATAAAAGGTAATTTTGATGTTGAGCGTTGAAGGTCTTCATGAAATATGCTTCACATCGCTCAGGTTTGAAAGGACATCATTGATTAAAATGGGAATCTTGATGTTGAGCGTTGAAGTTCTTCAGGATACCTGCTTCACATTGCTCAGGTGTGAATCGGCACCATTGAATATAATGGGAAACTTGATGTTGAGTGTTGAAGGTCTTTAGGAAACGTGCTTCACATTGCTTAGGTATGAATGGACACCATAAAATTTATTGGAAATCTTGATGTTGAGCATTGAAGATCTTCAGGAAATGTGCACCACATTGCTCAGATATGAATGAGCACCATTAAATATAATGAAAATCTTGATGTTGATCGTTGAAGATCTTCAGGAAATGTGCTTCACATCGCTATGGTGTGAATGGGCACCATTATATATATATATTGGAAATCTTGATGTTGAGTGTTGAAGATCTCTTAAGAAAATGTGCTTCACATCGCTTAGGTGTGAATGGGCACCATCTAATATGAAGGGAATCTTGACGTTGAGCGTTGAAGGTCTTCAGGAAACGTACTTCACATTGCTCAGGTGTGAATGGGCGCCATTGAATATAATGGAAATTTTGATGTTGAGCGTTGAAGATCTTCAGCAAACAAGCTTGATATCGCTAAGCCCTTGTACACACGGTCGGAGAATCCGTCGCAATGTGTCCTATCGGACCGTTTTGTCGGATAATCCGACTGTGTGTGGTATGCATCGGACTGTTTCCGTCGGAAAATATCCGACTTGCTGGAAATATTTTCCGACAAACTGGTCCGATCGGACATACTCTGATCCTGTGTAGAGAATTCCGATCGGACAAAGTGCCACGCATGCTCAGATCAAATTCCTACACCAAAGCTATTGGCTACTAGCCTGAACGTAGTCCCGTCGTAACGAAATAACGTCATCACGTTCTGAACGATTGGATTTTCCGACAACTTCGTCCGACCGTGTGTATGCAACAGTTTCAGGCAAGATCCGTCAGACAGAATCCGTCGGATTTGGTTGTCGGAATCTCCGACCGTGTGTACAAGGGCTTAGGTGTGAATAAGTACCATTGAATATAAAAGGTAATCTTGATGTTGAGCGTTGAAGGTCTTCATGAAACATGCTTCCCATCGCTCAGGTTTGAAAGGACACCATTGATTATAATGGGAATCTTGATGTTGAGCGTTGAAGTTCTTCAGGATGCATGCTTCACATTGCTCAGGTGTGAATGGACACCATTGAATATAATGGGAAACTTGATGTTGAACGTTGAAGGTCTTTAGGAAACGTGCTTCACATTGCTTAGGTATGAGTGGACACCATAAAATGTATTGGAAATCTTGATGTTAAGCATTGAAGATCTTCAGGAAATGTGCTTCACATCACTATGGTGTGAATGGACACCATTATATATATTGGAAATCTTGATGTTGAGTGTTGAAGATCTCTTAAGAAAATGTGCTTCACATCGCTCAGGTGTGAATGGGCACCATCTAATATGAAGGGAATCTTGATGTTGAGCGTTGAAGGTCTTCAGGAAATGTACTTCACATCGCTCAGTTGTGAATGGGCACCATTGAATATAATGGAATTTTTGATGTTGAACATTGAAGATCTTCAGCAAACAAGTACCATCGAATATAAAAGGCAACCTTGATGTTGAGCGTTGAAGGTCTTCATGAAACATGCTTCCCATCACTCAGGTTTGAAAGGACACCATTGATTATAATGGGAATCTTGATGTTGAGCATTGAAGTTCTTCAGGATACCTGCTTCACATTGCTCAGGTGTGAATGGGCACCATTGAATATAATGGGAAACTTGATGTTGAGCGTTGAAGGTCTTTAGGAAACGTGCTTCACATCGCTGCACATTGCTTAGGTATGAATGGACACCATTAAATATATTGGAAATCTTGATGTTGAGTGTTGAAGCTCTTCAGGAAATGTGCTAAACATCTCTCAGGTGTGAATGGGCACCATTGAATATAATGTTTTTTTTTTTTGTATATGTGAATGACGGTTAGGTCAACAATAGAATAGTTCTTTTTTATAGAGCAAGTTGTTTTGTTTTGTTTTTTTTGTTGCTTTTTTTCCTTTTTTTTTTTATGTAGTGCACTGGGGTTTACGTCCTGTGGTCAGTTTAGATGCAAACAATGCTTAGCGGAGCGGAACTCCCGTAAATGAGCTGGTAAGCTTAGCATTCCACAGCCCCTTACAAAGTATCAGATACGACTTAAGGTACAACGCACAGCCTGTACTTTGCACAGTGACATTAAACTGTTATGCCACACTATTTAAAGAAAATAACCCGTATGGAGCTAAAGATATCATTATGGCGCAGGCTTTGCATTACAAACAAAGAACCTTTTTGTGGAAATGAGATGCAAATTATATGCTAATCGCTGGCAATCATAAGCACAGCCTATTAACTAAGTTCGGTTAATGTTGAAGGCACTAAATAATGTCATAATAATTACATCATATGTACACCTGGCATTAGCCCCCGCCATGGACCCTAAAATGGGGGAGATTATTGGAGACGGGCCAGGGATGCTAATTCTATTAAGGAAGGATTATATCCCAGCAGGCACTAAGACGCAGCTCCCCCTCCCCTCCCCTCCTCCCCATAGGTGGGACAGGAGACAGAAATTGATGGAATATTTGTCACTTGCCGACCTCTTCTATCTGGGATGTTGGGCACAAGCCCCAAAGGACAAGGTTGCCCATCATGAAGATCAATGGCAGAGATGATGACTGTCCCTAGTTAGGAACTACAAGGGAGGGGGGGAACCATCACTTTCAGGGCTCCTTGTTCTTCTGTACACTGAAGATCGTTCTTAATGACATTGGCTGTATGGTTGGGGGTCACTGTTGCAGAATACATTTGGAGGCTGATCACATGCCTCTCTGATGTATGGCATGATGGTAAGGTATCTGGGCTGCATTTCTCAGGACTGAGGACCCCATTGATCCTGACCAAATCTCCAACTCCATTTACAGAAATGCAGCCCTAGACTTGCAAGGGACCTCCACCATGCTTCACAGTTGCCTGCAGACACTCATTATTGTACCGCTCTCCAGCCCTTTGCCTACAAACTGTCTCCTGCTACAGCCAAATATTTCACATTTTGACTCGTCAGTCCACAGTCCCTGCTGCCATTTTTTCTATGTTTTCCTGCATAGTTGAGCTGTTTCGCCTTGTTTCTATGTCACAGCTTTTTGGCCAAATCTTCCATGAAGTCCACTTCTGGCCAGACTTCTCCGGACAGTAGATGGGTGTACCTAGGTCCTACTGGTTTCCATCAGACTTCTCCGGACAGTAGATGGGTGTACCTGGTTCCTACTGGTTTCCATCAGACTTCTCCGGACAGTAGATGGGTGTACCTGGGTCCTACTGGTTTCCATCAGACTTCTCCGGACAGTAGATGGATGTACCTGGGTCCTGCTGGTGTTCACCAGACTTTTCTGGACTGTAGATGGGTGTACCTAGGTCCTACTGGTTTCCACCAGACTTCTCCGGACAGTAGATGGGTGTACCTAGGTCCTACTGGTTTCCATCAGACTTCTCCGGACAGTAGATGGGTGTACCTAGGTCCTACTGGTTTTCACCAGACTTCTCTGGACAGTAGATGGGTGTACCTGGGTCCTACTGGTTTTCACCAGACTTCTCCGGACAGTAGATGGGTGTACCTAGGTCCTACTGGTTTTCACCAGACTTTTCCGGACTGTAGATGGGTGTACCTAGGTCCTACTGGTTTTCACCAGACTTTTCCGGACTGTAGATGGGTGTACCTAGGTCCTACTGGTTTTCACCAGACTTCTCTGGACAGTAGATGGGTGTACCTAGGTCCTACTGGTTTTCACCAGACTTCTCCGGACAGTAGATGGGTGTACCTAGGTCCTACTGGTTTTCACCAGACTTCCCTGGACAGTAGATGGGTGTACCTGGGTCCTACTGGTTTCCACCAGACTTCTCCAGACAGTAGATGGGTGTACCTAGGTCCTACTGGTTTCCATCAGACTTCTCCGGACAGTAGATGGGTGTACCTGGGTCCCACTGGTTTTCACCAGACTACTCCGGACAGTAGATGGGTGTACCTGGGTCCTACTGGTTTCCACCAGACTTCTCCGGACAGTAGATGGGTGTACCTAGGTCCTACTGGTTTCCACCAGACTTCTCCGGACAGTAGATGGGTGTACCTAGGTCCTACTGGTTTCCATCAGACTTCTCCAGACAGTAGATGGGTGTACCTAGGTCCTACTGGTTTCCATCAGACTTCTCCAGACAGTAGATGGGTGTACCTAGGTCCTACTGGTTTCCATCAGACTTCTCCGGACAGTAGATGGGTGTACCTAGGTCCTACTGGTTTCCATCAGACTTCTCCAGACAGTAGATGGGTGTACCTAGGTCCTACTGGTTTCCATCAGACTTCTCCAGACAGTAGATGGGTGTACCTAGGTCCTACTGGTTTCCATCAGACTTCTCCAGACAGTAGATGGGTGTACCTGGGTCCTACTGGTTTCCACCAGACTTCTCCAGACAGTAGATGGATGTACCTGGGTCCTACTGGTTTCCACCAGACTTCTCCGGACAGTAGATGGATGTACCTGGGTCCTACTGGTTTCCACCAGACTTCTCCAGACAGTAGATGGATGTACCTGGGTCCTACTGGTTATCAACAGTTCTGTGCTGGCGGCACTGCTGGACATCTTCCATTGTAGAAGTGAAAGAAGGAATGATGTGTCTTTTATCTGCTGCTTTAAGTTTCCTTGGCCGACCACTCTGCGTTTATGGTTCTGAATGGTGCATGATCAATGGTGTCTTCAATGCTGAGAAAGACATTGCTATAGCTCATTCACACTAGCATTTGGGGGGTAGTAAAACCTAGTGGTTTATCCTTATATGTATTACCCCCCCCCCCCATGGCTTTGTGGCTGTTGCAGGAATTTTACCCTCTGCTGCTTCTAGTGGGTGTAGCTCCCACATAACATGAGCCAATGTAAACAGTGCAGGGTTCAAGGGAATAACGCAGATGGTGTGGAGGCGATCAAACACTTACCTCACGCACTGTCAAATGTCTGAAAAGCGATCCAAATGCAGATCGCTCTTCAGAGAACAAAGCTGGGGGAGATTTTGGAGCTGATTTTCTAAAGTCAAATAGACGGTGCACTTTGCAAGGGAAGTTGCTCCAGAGTTTAGTAAACGAGGGGAAGCTCCACTGACTTCCATCATCCAATCATGTGCAAGCAAAAATGCATTTTTTTATATTTTTTTTATTTTCCTTGCATGTGATTGGCTATTCTTTGCAAAGTGAAGCTTTACCTCATTTACTAAGCTCTGGAACAACAACATTGCAAAGTCTAGTCTAGTCGCCTTTAGTAAATCAACCCCTTTATCTCACTTCCTCTTGTGTCACCAAGACAGGAAGTTAAGGAATATCCCCCCCCCCCCCCTCACTGGGACACGCACAAAAAAAAAAAAAAAAAAAAAAACCTGATCAACTTTTTAACCCTTGCCTACACCATACAAAACTGTAAAAAAAAAATAAAAAAAAAAAAAGTTTTGATTACACATACCTTTAAATGAGCTCTTTGTTCTCGGCTTCTTGACCCGGCTAGGAGAGCTGAAATATACTCCTGTACATGTGATGTATCCATCAACGCGTCAAAACCGAACAAACGTAATGATTTTTTTTTTATTATAATTTGGGAGGGGGAGACGGGGGTTGGGAGTGCAGTTTATTTTCACGAGAGGGAATTAATTAACCCAACATGTACTATCCCCTATCAGGCCAAGGACGCCCGTTTAAAGATGTTTATTATCAAACGCTCGCATTCTGCACATTTGTGGCCCACACACACAAGGATTAGTTCATTCCCCCGTTTGGTGGAACATTTTTTTTTTTTCCTTCTTTGAAAAGTCAAAAGAATGTATTGTTTTTGATTACTAAACTCTTTTGACACTTCAAAAAAAAAAAAAAAAGTCTTCGGAGACCAACCCTGCTGAATAAAAAGTCAGAAATGTTGCGGAGATAAGATGAGACTGTTTAATGAGAATGGTACGATCTTTGGAAGGCTCGGTCCTTGGAAGGCTCGGTCCTTAAAAGGCTCGGTCCTTGGAAGGCTCGGTCCTTGGAAGGCTCGGTCCTTGGAAGGCTCGGTCCTTGGAAGGCGTGGCCCTTGGAAGGCTCGGTCCTTGGAAGGCTCGGTCCTTAAAAGGCTCGGTCCTTGGAAGGCTCGATCCTTGGAAGGCTCGGTCCTTAAAAGGTTCAGTCCTTGGAAGGCTCGATCCTTGGAAGGCTCGGTCCTTAAAAGGCTCAGTCCTTAAAAGGCTCGGTCCTTGGAAGGCTCAGTGCTTAAAAGGCTTGGTCCTTGGAAGGTTCGGTCCTTGGAAGGCGCGGCCCTTGGAAGGCTCGGTCCTTAAAAGGCTCGGTCCTTGGAAGGCTCAGTCCTTAATAGGCTCGGTCCTTGGAAGGCTCAGTCCTTAAAAGGCTCGGTCCTTGGAAGGCTCAGTCCTTAAAGGCTTGGTCCTTGGAAGGCTCCTGTACCATAGGGATGCCTCCACTATCAGAGGCCAGGAGAGAATCTGCTTCTTAAAGTGATACTAAAGTCTTATTTTTTTTAAAATAACAAACATGTTATACTTACCTGCTCTATGTAACGGTTTTGCACAGAGCAGCCCTGTTCCTCCTCTTTTCGGGTCCCCCCGGTGGTGCCTCTGGCCCCTCCCTTCTGCCAAGTGCCCCCCACAGCAAGCAGCTTGCTATAGGGGGCACCCGAGCCAAGCTGCTGCTCTGTGTGTCCATTCAGAGTCGGCCCCGCTCCCTCTCTCTCTTTATTGGCTCGCTGACTTTGACTGACAGCAGCAGGAGCCAATGGTGCCCGCCTAGTGTCTCTAGCCAATCACGAGGGAGAGTCCCAGACAGCTGAACCATCCCTAACAATAACTGCAAATGTACATAAGGGCAGCCATCTGTACTGCGTTTCCATGGTGTGAACTGGCCCTCATGGGACATGTAGTCCAGTGCATTTTTTTTTTTTTTTAACATAGTCCGGTTGAAAAAAGGCGCACGCCCATCTAGTTCATAGCAGCAAATAAATAAATACACAGAATTAATAAACAGAAAACCTCCATACACTGAATCCTAAACCCTCAACTTCCTGTACTTATGAGGACTACATAACACGGCCCATCTATGTTACGAAGTGGAGAAAGGAGGTTTCAGTAGTTATGTCTTATCCTGATACAGTAGGCTGAGTAAGCATTGTCATCCTAGGATAGGAATTGTGTTCCTAGCAGAATATACAAGGCAAAATAAAGGGAATTCAAAAAAAGATAACTAATGCAGCAAACAAATCAAAGGTCTGGTAAGCGACACTATACATAAAATTCTTGTTTTTTTACATTTATAAACACTTTTTTTTTATTTAAATAAAATTTTCATTAATTTTTTTAAATTTAGAAACACTTTAAAGAGTTAGATCAAGTTATTTAAGTGATAATATACATAAAATTCTTGTTTTTTACATTTATAAACACTTTTTTTTTATTTAAATTAAATTTTCATTAATTTTTTTTACATTTAGAAACCCTTTAAAGAGTTAGATCAAGTTATTTAAGCGACAATATAATTAAAATTCTTGTTTTTTTACATTTAGAAACACTATTTTTTTTTATTTAAATTCAATTTTCATTAAAATTTTTGAATTTAGGAACACTTTAAAGAGTTATATCAAGTCATTTAAATGACAATATACATAAAATGCTAATTTTTTTTTATTTTAATTTTATTTAAATTAAATTTTCATTTACATTTTTAATTTTTAGAAACAATTTAAAGACTTAGATCGAGTCATTTAAATGTAAATATACATAAAATTCTTTGTTTTTACATTTAGAAACCCTCTTCTTTTTTCTTATTTTTCTTTTTCATTTATTTTTATTTTTTTAAATTTAGAAACACTTTTAAGAGCTAGATCAAGTCATGTAAACGACAATATACATAAAGTTCAATTTTTTTTTTATTTTATGTTTTATTTAAATTAAATTTTCATTTAAATTTTACATTTTTAGAAACACTTTAAAGAGTTAGATCAAGTCATTTAAGCGACAATATACATACAATTCTTGTTTTTACATTTAGAAACCCCCCTTTTTTTTTTTATTAAAATGTAATTTTCATTTAATTTTTTAAATTTAGAAACACTTTAAAGAATTAGTTCAAGTCATTTAAAAGACAATTATCATAAAATTCTTGTTTTATTTTTTTTTAATTTAAATTAAATTTTCATTTAAATTTTAAATTTTTAAAAACACTTTAAAGAGTTAGATCAAGTCATTGTAGAGACTAATACCTCCCCTAGCTCTAAAGTTTAAAAGTTTAAAAAAAAACACCAAAACAATGTAAATATATGAAGGTGTAGAGATATTTGGCTTTTCTCCATCAAAGGTCTCTGGACTTGATGGACATATGTCTTTTTTCAACCTCACCTACTATGTAAAAGAATAAAAGAATTACACTAAGGGGGTTATTTACTAAAGGAAAATCCTCTTTGCACTGAAAGTGCACTTGGAAGTGCAGTCGCTGTAGATCCGAGGGGGACATGCAAGGAAAATTAAAAAAAAAACAGCATTTTAGCTTGCACATGATTGGATGATAAAATCAGCAGAGCTTCCCCTCATTTCAGATCTACCCCTTTAGATTTACAGCGACTGCACTTCCAAGTGCACTTG
>NW_027507686.1:11228832-11401332 GCF_037356315.1 Lithobates pipiens | reverse complement strand
TCCACTAAATAGTTTACAGCACCGTCCTTTATATTATTTGCCTTTCATGTCTTAGTGGACTGGTCCTTTAATGGATTTCTAATGGACACATACATACATTTTTATTTTTTTTTCTACATACCTGAATTATGTATGTATTTTATATCTTGTATTTAGATCTTGGCTGAGCCTGCATATTGAGGTGCTGGGGGGGGATGGGGGTATAACTTCTTTTTTCACACACTGGCTAAGCTTTGCAGATGTACAGCCGAGCGGCGAGCTGTGCTTCCTGGGACTTGTAGTCCTGCAGCAGCTGGTGAGCCCCAGGGCCGCCCCGTCTCCTCATAAACTGTTTTGATTTCTTTAGAAGCTGAACTTAAATGGGATATCTATGTGGGAACGAGCTCTCATTGTATCAATCACAAAAAAAAAACAGCAATGTGTGCAAATCCCTGGTACGCTACATTACAGATGGGAGTTCTAACGCCGGGACTGTCATCTTTTGATTAAGAAAAGGAAATGATTTCACTAAAAAAATATTCCCCCTTGTGTTGTTTTGTTTTAACAGTGATTGCATTCACCACTGATCTGGATACATTTATGGAGGCTCCTAAGTAACTTCACGCTTACCACCACCGCTGCAATCTCAACAAACTATCTCCGCTTCTTGCCAATTATCCAAATATCATAATGATAAGAATATTTTAAAGCCGGGGCCCCGGTAAACATTCCGTCTACAAAGACCCCAGTATAAACAGCACCATGCATCAAGATGAGTTTACGCCGGGCTTTAAAAGCAGCTCTTAAAACAAAGCTAAACAAAAAAAAAAATGTAAAACTTCCATCTGGTTTATGACGTTTTTTTTTTTTTTTTCCTCCCATCGCAGTCTAGTTTGGAAAACGCTTGCTGGGTGCCGGTTTAGAGATCCATGGCATACTAAAGAGATTGCCGGGTCATGGACCACGGTCATGAAAGGCCAAAGTGGTAACTGTTGAAGGTTTCCCCTCCTGTTGTTAGGACTTCGGTGGGGAAGAGAGGTAGAGTCAGGGGTTGGAGTCTTCATAGGTTGAGCTGTAGCCATCGGTGGGACATTAAATGGAGGCTAATTGGTTGTTATGGGACGATGCCATTTGCTGTTTTTTGCTTAAAGTAGATGTGAGCCCTAAATGAAGTCATATTTTGTTTGTTTTTTTTCCTCCCATCACTCTCTCTTGTTTGGAAAACGCTTGCTGGGTGCCGGTTTAGCGATCCATGGCTTA
Source organism: Lithobates pipiens (assembly GCF_037356315.1). Taxonomy (NCBI): domain Eukaryota; kingdom Metazoa; phylum Chordata; class Amphibia; order Anura; family Ranidae; genus Lithobates; species Lithobates pipiens. The sequence continues at coordinate 11,400,093 of NW_027507686.1, read as the reverse complement.
CTAAAGAGATTGCCGGGTCATGGACCACGGTCATGAAAGGCCAAAGTGGTAACAGTTGAAGATTTCCCCTCCCATTGTTAGGACTTCAGTGGGGAGGAGAGGTAGAGCCGGGGTTGGAGTGTTCATATGTTGAGCTGTAGCCATCGGTGGGACGTTAAATGGAGGCTAATTGGTTGTTATTGGCCGATGCCATTTGCTGTTTTTTGCTTAAAGTAGATATGAGCCCTAAATTAAGTCATATTTTGTTTGTTTTTTTTTCCTCCCATCGCTCTCTCTTGTTTGGAAAACGCTTGCTGGGTGCCGGTTTAGCAATCCATGGCTTACTAAAGAGATTGCCGGGTCACGGACCACGGTCATGAAAGGCCAAAGTGGTAACAGTTGAAGGTTTCCCCTCCCATTGTTAGGACTTCAGTGGGGAAGAGAGGTAGAGCCGGGGTTGGACTGTTCATACGTTGAGCTGCAGCCATTGGTGGGATGTTAAATGGAGGCTAATTGGTTGTTATTGACTGACGCCATTTGCCTTTTTTTTGCTTAATGTAGTAGATGTGAGCCCTAAATTAAGTCATATTTCGTTTGTTTTTTTTTTTCTCCCATCGCTCTCTCTTGTTTGGAAAACGCTTTCTGGGTGCCGGTTTAGTGATCCATGGCTTACTAAAGAGATTGCCGGGTCATGGACCACGGTCATGAAAGGCCGAAGTGGTAGCGGTTGAAGGTTTCCCCTCCAGTTGTTGGGACTTCGTGGGGAGGAGAGGTAGAGCCGGGGTTGGACTGTTCATATGTTGAGCTGCAGCCATTGGTGGGACGTTAAATGCAGGCTAATTGGTTGTTATTGACCAACGCCATTTGCCGTTTTTTTTGCTTAAAGTAGATGTGAGCCCTAAATGAAGTCATATTTCGTTTGTTTTTTTTCCTCCCATCGCTTTCTCTTGTTTGGAAAACGCTTCTGGGTGTCGGTTTAGTGATCCATGGCTTACTAAAGAGATTGCCGGGTCATGGGCCACGGTCATGAAAGGCTGAAGTGGTAGCGGTTGAAGGTTTCCCCTCCAGTTGTCGGGACTTCTGTGGGGAGGAGAGGTAGAGCCGGGGTTGGAGTGTTCATTATGTTGAGCTGTAGCCATCAGTGGGATGTTAAATGGAGGCTAATTGGTTGTTATTGACCGACGCCATTTGCTATTTTTTGCTTAAAGTAGATGTGAGCCCTAAATGAAGTCATATTTTTTGACTTTTAGAAAAAAGGCGCAAGGTACACTAACGGAATACGAAATATAGTATCTTATTATTAGAGCTGGGTACATGGATTTTGTTGTTAATTATAAATATCTTCTAACATGAAGAAAGGGCAGGGGGGCCCTAAAAAAAATCCATGTACCCAGCTCTAATAATAAGATACTATATTTCGTATTCCGTTAGTGTACCTTTTTTTTTATCAGTGCCCAGACTGGCTCCCGTCTATGCCCTCTTATGCCGTTTGCCCAGCTGTTGAACACGAGGTTTTGCACACTCTGCTATACATCAAAACTGGTGCCTTTGCTTGGGATAGTGGATTTGAAGGGAGGGTAAGCGCCTCTTTGAAGCTCCGGGCGTGGAGGTTATATTAATGTGTTATATAATTAAATTATGTAACAAATGCACTTTATTAGCAATGTAATGACTGTAACTAATTTTTGTTTTTGAAGTCATTCGTTATTAGCTTGTATATCCCCTGAGGAAGCTATTGCGAAACATGTCGGGATAGTCGATTACAAGCACTTCAATCCGTTTGTTATGTGGACCAGTCACCATATGTAACTTTTGTATATGTAGATATCTACGTAACACATGTTATGTGTTAATTTTAATGCATGAGAATAAAATAATTGTTTTTTTTATATTTTTTTCATGTACTGCTTTTTCTCTTCTGCTCTAATCAAAATATTTTGCACGGAAAAAATCCCCTCTCTCCTTTGGTTTTTCCAAATCACTTAAAATACACTAAAATATGCTAAAATTATTAAAAAGTAAAAAAAAAAACAACCTAATCTGCACGTAGGACTACATGTAGGCACTTGATACCTTCACACACCTTTATATTTTTTCTTGAGACACACAGGAGCTCTGAACTCTGGGGGGGGGGGGGGGGGTATAAAAGGCCAATATTGACACTTCCTAGCAGTGCTGATCGATATCAATCTTAATATTGGCCATGATTGATGCATCAATAGAAAAATGCAGAAGACAGTAGGGAGGTGGTCAACTCAACTGTTACTCATTTGTATCTTGCAGTAAAGTTCTTCGGTAAAGAGGGATAGATGAAGGAAGTAAGGAAGAAAGAGTGAGTGGTTAAGAAGAAGGGACAGCGGGAGGAAGAAAGAGAAGAAGGGAAGGGAAGGAAGAAGAAAAACGCGAACGAGAGTAAAGGGAATTGAACGGTTAAAACAGGAAAGGTAAGGGAAAGGGGAAAGAAGGGGGAAGGGAGGGAAATGTGAAAGGGGAAGGGAAAAGTGAAGAGAAAAGGGAAGAGAAAAGGGAAAAGGTAAGGGAAAGGGAAAGGAGGAGAAGGAAGGTGAGGGGGAATGGGAAAGGGAAAAGGAAGGGAAAGGAAAAGGAAAGGATAGGGGAAGGGGAATGGAAAAGGGAAAAGGTAGGGGAAAGGAAAAGAGAGAGGGGAGGGGAGAGCGAAGATGAGGGGGGAAGGCAAAGGGCAAAGAAAGGGAAAGCAAAGAGGGAAGGGAAAAGAAAAAGAGGAAGGTGAGGGGAAAGGGGAAGGGAGTGGGGAAGGAAAAGGGAAAGGGAATGGGAAATTAAAGGAAAGGAAAAAGGAAAAGGGAAAAGGAAATGAATGGAAAAAGAAAGGAAAGAAATGGGGGGGGGGGGGGATGGGAGAAGAAAGAAATGGTAAAAAGAATGGAAAGGAAAAGTGAAAGGGAAAAGAAAGGGTCGGGAGGGGGAGGGAAAAGGGAAAGGGGGAGGGGAGGGGGAAAGTGAGGGGGAAAGGAAAGGGGAAAGGGAAAAGGGGAAGGAAAGAAAAAAGTTAAGAAATTGGAAAAGAAAGGAAAGGAATGGGGTAAAAAAGGGAAAGGAATGGGAGAAGAAACAAATGGGAAAAAAATTTGAAAGGAAAAGGGAAAGGGTAGGGGGAGGGGCAGGAAAAGGGAAAAGGTAGAAGAAAGGGAAAGGGGAAGGTGAGGGGGGAAAGGGGAAGGAAAGGAAAGGAAAGGGAAGGGAAGGGAAGGGAAAGGAAAGGAAAGGAAAGGAAAGGAAAGGAAAGGAAAGGAAAGGAAAGGAAAGGAAAGGAAAGGAAAGGAAAGTTGAAAGTAAGGGGAAGGGGATGGTGAAGGGAAAGGGGAGGGGAAAGGAAAGAAAAACTGAAATTAATGGGAAAAGAAAGGAAAGGAATGGGGGGGGGGGGAAGAATTTGAAAAGAAAGAAATGGGAAAAAGAATGGAAAGCAATAGGAAAGGAAAAAAAGGTAAGAAAAGAAATGGGAGAAAGAATGAGAGTAATGGAAAGAGAAATGGGAGGAAAGTAGAGGAAATTGGAAAAGGAGGACCTTCCATCATATAATTTGAAGGCTTCTTAACATTATTATTTTGCAAAAAAGGAAGGAAGGAAGAAGGATAAGAGCAAGTATGGAAGCAAAGGAAGGGAAAATACATTAGAGATATAAATAGAGATAGATAGATAGATAGATAGATAGATAGATAGATAGATAGATAGATAGATAGATAGATAGATAGATAGATAGATAGATAGATAGATAGATAGACAGGGAATTACCATAGCCCAGAATACATCATTGTGTTTTTGCCAACCTGTCACCTTTATTTAACGACTTGTCATCAGCGACGATTATTCTGCTGATAGACAGTAAACAGCGAGGCCGGCATCTCGCCTTCTATAGTATATTAATATTTATGTATGTAGGCACGGAGGAATGATTGGTAAACAAGCCAATATAGAAACATACAAAGGAAGCGGAGTAGTAACAGGTCCTGGATGGATCTACATTAAATATACTGCCATATGGTCTCCATAACTTGCCATTCTGTGCCATGATGCAGAAGCCGACCAGGGGAGGCCCATAGAAAGGAAGCCCGTGTGGGTGACGAGGACACTAATGGGTTCCCAGGTTCTTAGCACCACCATCTGTAGCTCTAAAGCAGAAGGTAACACAAGGGGGGCGCATGGAGAAGCACTTAGAAAAGCCTGCTGAATCTGCCTGTGGTGGTGTATATCTTCAATTCAGGTCAACTTGGGCTACCTGACCGTAGACTATGGGCAAGACGTACTTGCTGCTTGGAGTCACCCTTTAAGAAAAAAAAAAAAAAAAGAAGTAGCAACGACCCCCATCATCCCTCAAAAATAAAAATAAAAAGAACAATTTCACAGCTGTCTGCCTCTCTACAGCGACAAGTGAAACATTTCTTGTTTATTCCGTGAGATGATATAAAACCGCAGATATTTCTTCCCGTGCTTTATCTAAAACACACTAGGAAAAATAAATTAGAGGCTCGGAGTGAAATTATTGTCTCCTCACAATTTTTATAACGCAGACTGCTGTGAAGCACAAGCAGAGAGCGGGTGTTCCTCTGTCAGAAAACACGCTATATCAACATTAATACTCCTCTCGCCTCGTAATACGTTTATAAAACCGACTCCCTTTGTACGCCATTAACCCCCTGCGCTTTGATGCTGCCAAACAAAAGTGCTGCTTGTAGGAAGGAATCCGAGGCGGCACAGAAGTGTGTGATACAGCTCTCAGATCCATAGGCGAGTTGAGAGGTTAATCAGTCAGGGAATTATGATGGCGGAAGAGGGAAAAAAAAAAGAAAAAAAAGAAAAGGGAATTCAAAGGCGGACTGATCGCGAACGGCGAGCTGGAGTGACTGGAGAGGAATTGCTCAGGCTGTACGTGGATTCCAAAAGTATTCATAAACTACGACATAGAGAAAGAAAATGACTTTAAAGACCAACCGAACCATTAAAAATGGCAAAACCAACAACGGCTGCAAGGCGACTCCATTCACAATGCCATGGCCGCAAGGCCATTGCGTCACGGCCCCGTTCACTTCTATGGGGCGTGTTGGCCGGAAATTATAACAACATGCTTTACTATTTTTGCTGCTCCTCAAAGCCAACTCAACCACCTCTAGTGGACATGGCTGCAGTGCAGTGGTTTCAGCGTGTAGCCCCCTCCTAGTTAGTGCAGGTCGTAAACACTATATTACCAAATGTATTGGGACGCCTGCCTTTACACGCACGTGAACTTTAATGGCATCCCAGTCTTATGCCGCGTACACATGATCGGACATTCCGACAACAAAATCCATGGGATTTTTTCAGACGGATGTTGGCTCAAACTCAAGAAATGGTCACACAATGTTGTCGGAAATTCCGAACGTCAAGAACACGGTGACGTACGACGAGCCGAGAAAGTTGAAGTTCAATAGCCAGTGCGGCTCTTCTGTTTGATTCCGAGCATGAGTAGAACTTTGTGCTTCGGAATTGTGTACACACGATCGGAATTTCCGGCGGATTTTGTTGTGGGAAAATTTTAGCTCCAGATCTCAAATTTTGTGTGTCGGAAATGCCGATGGAAAATGTCCGAAGGAGCCTACACACGGTCGGAATTTCCGACAAAAGGCTCCCGTCTAACATTTTCCAGTCGGAAAATCCATCCGTGTGTACGTAGGGTTCAATATTGAGTTGGCCCACCCTTTGCAGGTATAACAGCTTCAACTCTTCTGGGAAGGCTGTCCACAAGGTTTAGGAGTGTGTCTATGGGAATGTTTGACCATTCTTCCAGAAGAGCATTTGTGAGGTCAGGCACTGATGTTGGACGAGAGTCTTTGCTTTAATTCATCCCAAAGGTGTTCTATCGGGTTGAGGTCATGACTCTGTGGAGACCAGTCAAGTTCCTCCACCCCAAACTCATTCATCCATGTCTTTATGGACCTTGCTTTGTGTACTGGTCCAAATCATTTGGTGGAGGTGGGGTTATGGTGTGGAGTTGTTTTTCAGGGGTTCCAGTGAAGGGAACTTTTAAGGTGTCAGCATACCAAGCCATTTTGAACAATTTCATGCTCCCAACGTTATGGGAACAGTCTGAGCCCTTTCACTCTGGGGCGTTGAGAATGTGAGCTGTAAAACGCGTTACCGTCATTTTAGCAGCGTCTTTTGACCGCTAGCGGGGAGCTTTTGACCCCCGCTAGTGAGCGAAAAAGGGTTAAAAGTGCTGCTGCGGTGGCGCTTTGCTGGCGCTGCCCATTGATTTCAATGAGCAGGGGTGCTTTGTCTCCAGGGACCGTATACACTGCTCCTAAAGCGCCTCAGAGATGCTGCTTGCAGGATTTTTTTTGACGTCCTGCCAGCGCACTGCTCCAGTGTGATAGCCCGCGGCTTTCCCATTGGAGTGACAGGAGAGGCACTTTACAGGCGTTTTGCAGGTACTTTGCAAGCACTATTTTTAGTGCTATAGTGCCTGAAAGGGACCTTAGGGGACGGCCCCTTCCTATTCTAACATGACTGCACACCAGTGCACAAAGCAAGGTCCATAAAGACATGAATGAGCGAGTTTGGGGTGGAGGATGCGAGCCAGGCCTTCTCGTCCAACATCAGTGCCTGACCTCACAAATGCTCTTCTGGAAGAATGGTCAAACATTCCCATAGACACACTCCTAAACCTTGTGGACGGCCTTCCCAGAAGAGTTGAAGCTGTTATAGCTGCAAAGGGTGGGCCAACTCAATATTGAACCCTACAGACTAAGACTGGGATGTCATTAAAGTTCATGTGCGTGTAAAGGCAGGCGCCTAAATATTTTTGGCAATATAGTGTACGTAAAGTTAGTATTGGCTCCTCTGTAAGCAGTTGATTGTTCTGGCCTGTTCCGTGCCTCACAGGCTTCTGCTCTGATTACTCTCCCATATATTCTAGAAGAGTCTATAATCATAGTGGGAGGAAGAACAGAGTGGTCAGCCTGAATATTTATGGGGGATTCAGCCAATCCCCGGGGAGGTGTGCCCAGTAGGTGGCTGGAGAGCCCATAAATAGCACGTCTTGCCCCCTCCCCCAGATTGTGATTGGACAGTTAAAGGAGAAGCAGCAGACTGATGAGCTCTTCTCTCTGTCTCTCTGCTCTTCCTATCAGCATGATATTTCTCCAGACATGCACCAATTGGCTCCTTGTGCTGCTTCACACTCAAGCTCTACTGTACATGGGGCTGCAAGAGGCTGATAATAAGTCGGATGCATTTACAAAATACGTTTAATGATTTATTAATGAATACAGAACTGCATTAATATTGTGTCTTTTATATCTGCCTGGAGTTCAACTTTAATTACTACTCCAGCAAAAGGGTCGCTTAATGATGATTATAACATTAATAATGGAATCCCAGTTGGGCCTGCAAAAATTGAGAAAAGGTTTTTTTGTTTTTTTGCAACCAATTTAGAATGCTTTTTATAATGATTCCTTTTTTTTTTTTTTTCTCCCATTTTGGAGGCTTGCTGTCAAACAGATTGTTTTTTGGGAACGCTATAAGTCAGTTTATCGTGGTTTGAACAGTAAAATAAAAAGTTCAAGCAGCAGAATTGTTGAAACAGGTTCAAGGCGAGGGATAACATTTGTTTGCCTCGTGTGCGCATTTTTTTTTTATTTTTATTTTTTTATTTCTAACTATTATAAATGTAAAAACCACTTTAAACAAATGATCTAAACAATTAGCGTTTATACGAAGAGGATATTAGGGGTTCGCTACCAAGGATCCTGGTTATCATCATAGGAGAGGTATTTAGCCTTTCCTTGGCAAAAACGCCATCTTTTCATGGAATCTATACAAAGCAGCGATCTTCTGTCCAGCAGAATAAACTTTCTTTGATTCTTGGGAGCTGTGCAAACTTTTTTTTTTTTTTTTTTTTTTTTTAATGGAAGTTTTTGGAAGTTTATGGAGTAAATGAATGACAGACTTTTGAGGGATGGGCACTGCGAATGGATAACAGGAGTGCTGCACATTTCCATGCCTGACTTTCAATTTATTTCTACCGAGATATCTTTTTTCTTTTCTTTTTGTGCTAGAAAAAAACCCCAGAAAAGTGTTAGAACCTTTGTCGGGATTTTATTACTGTCTTATTTTTTTACTGTCCATGCTTCCTGCCCAGGCATCTGCACAGAAAGAGAGGAGGAATCCCCCCATCTGGAACAGAGGTCTGCAGTTTATGCATTGGGGTTCACCTGAGGTCGGAAAGTGCATGGGCTGGGGTTGATCTGAGGTCTGAAGTATATGGCTTGGGGTTGATCTGAGGTCTCAAGGTGTATGCATTAGGGTTGATCTGATGTCTGAAAGGTTCATGGAATGTGGTTGATATGAGGTGTGAAGCTCATGCATTGGGGTTTATCTGAGGACTGAAGGTGCATGAATAGGGCCGATCTGAGGTCTGAAAGGGCATTCATTGGGGTTGAGCTATAGTCTGAAAGGTTCATGCAATGTGGTTGATATGAGGTGTGAAGCACATGCATTGGGGTTTATCTGAGGTCTGAAGTTGCAGGTATGGGGCCAATCTGAGGTCTGAAGGCGCATGGTTTGGTGCTGGCCTGAGGTCTGAAGGTGCATTCATTGGGGTTAATCTAAGGTCTGAAAGGTTCATGCAATGTTGTGAGGTGAGAAGCACATGCATTAGGGATGATGTGAGGTCTGAAGGTGCATGCATTTGGGTTGATCTGAGGTCTGAAGGTGCATGGGTTGGGGTGGATCTGAGGTCTGAAGTATATGTATTAGGAATGATCTGAGATCTGAAGTGTATGCATTTGGGTTGATCAGAGGTCTGAAAGTGCATGGATAGGGGTTAACATAAGGTCTGAAGATTCCTGCATTTGAGTTGATCTGAGGGCTAAAGGTGCATAGATTGGGTGTGATCTGAGGTCTGAAGTGAATGCATTATGCCACGTACACACGACCAGACTTTCCCCCAGAAAAGGTCAGACACATAACTTCATTGGATATTCCGATCGTGTGTGGGCTTCATCTGACTTTTTTCTTCAAAAATTCTGATGGACCTAGAAATAGAACATGTTTTAAATCTTTCAGACGGCATCAATTCCTATCGGGAAAACTGTTCGTCTGTATGCTATTCCAACTGACCAAATATGACGCAAGGGCAGCTATTGGCTACTGGCTATTGAATTTCCTTTTCTAGTCCCGTTGTACGTCATCGGGTTCGAAACGAACGGACTTGTATGATCGTGTATAGGCAAGTCCCTTCGGTCGGAACTCCGTCGGAAAGACCGTCAGAGTTTATCCGGTCATATGTACGCGGCATTAGGGTTGTTCTAAAATCTGAAGTGTATGGCTTGATGCTGGTCTGAAGTGTAAAGTTAATGCATGATCTAAGGTCTGAAGGTGCATGGATTAGGGGCTGATCTGATGTCTGAAGGTGCATGGATTAGAGGCTGATCTGAGGTCTGAAGGTGCATGGGTTAGAGGTTGATCTGAGGTCTGAAGTGTATGAATTGGGCTTGATCTGAGATCTGAAGTTGCATGCACTTGGGTTCACCAGAGGTCTGAAGTGTATGGCTTTGGGCTGATCCAAGGTCTGAAGTATATGGCTTGGGGCTGGAAAGTCCACATTTTATTTGTGGATAGAAAATCCACATTTTATTTTTGGATAGAAAGTCCACATTTTATTTTTGGATGAAGTGGGAAGAGCCCATTGCCATTGGTTTTAATTGATAGCTCACTAGCCTATCAAGATACAGGGTTTGGGCCTGGTCTGAGGTCTTAAGTGCATGCAAAGGGACTGATCGGAGGTCTGTAATTTATGCACTGGGGTTAATCTGAGATCTGAAGGTGCATAGGGGTTGAATTAAGATCTGAAGGTGCATGGGTTGGGGTTGATCTGAGGTCTGAAGTAGATGGCTTGGGGATAATCTGAGGTCTGAAGTGTATGTATTGAGGTTGACCTGAGGTCTGAAGGTGCATGCATTGGATTTGATCTGAGGTCTGAATGGTTCATAAAATGTGGTTGGCGTGTGATGTGAAGTACATGCATAGGGGTTGCGCTGAGGTCTGATGGTGCATAGATTAGAGCTGATCTGAGGTCTGAAGTCTATGCATTGGGGTTGATCAAAAATCTGAAGTATATGGCTTGATGCTGATCGGATTTGTGACGTTTATGCATGGGGGTTGATCTGAGGTCTGAAGGTGCATGGGTTAGAGCAGTGATTCTCAACCAGGGTTCCATGGAACACTAGGGTTCCTCCAGAGGTTGCTAGGGGTTCCTTCAGCATTGGGCAATTTCTGCCTCTCAGATAAGTTCCCACTGACACCATTGATCATTTTAACTATCTGTAAGGAGGTAATCCTTGCCAATGACCACAAGTATAAGGACCATTCTTCCCACTGACCATCACACTACTGTATCTTGAGTTGTAGATTTCTAATTTTTAGCAGGGGTTCCTTGAGACCGGAGAACTATTTCAAGGGTTTCTCTGTGTTGAAGAGGTTGAGAAAGGTTGGGTTAGAGGTTGATCTGAGGTCTGAAGTGTATGCATTGGGCTTGATCCGAGATCTGAAGGTGCATGCATTTGGGCTGATCTGAGGTCTGACGTATATAGCTTGGGGCTGGTCTGGGGTCTAAAGTTTATGTAATGGGTTTGATTTGAAAACGCAATACAAAGAACCAGGCACACTTTGTGTGTTGCTTTGCAGTAATTTTGATCTTGCCTGCAACGTTTGGCAGTCATTACAACTTGCAAAGCTTGCCAAATGCCTCCATTCAAGTCAATGGGAGCGCACAGCAAAAGCGTTTGACACGACGCTAAGGTTTTTATGGATGGCTACGGTAAGGAATTTTAGTCTTCATGCCCGTGTGGTGGGTCCTTTTGTTCACTGCCTATGATTCCTTGTAGTACAAATACTGCTACAATAAGCTCTCATGCCCATGTCGCACTGGAAAGAGGTACCGCCGGCAATGCTTGTCATTTAGAAGAGGTCAGCGAGGACTGGCCACCAGATATAATGACAACGCTACACCTGGTAGAGTCACTGACCCTCCAATGATAATACCCTGACAGCTGGCACAATGAGATTTCTCGTCTTACAAGCTGGAAACCAACGTTTTACCGATGACCAGGTCAAACATGGCCAGGTAATTAATGTTCCTCTTTTGGCAAATTTAGAAACAGAGAAGGCCGCTGAAAATACACGGTTTAAACATTTCCCAATCCCCAGTGATAAAACTATTTTAATTCCATGTTCTAATATCTTTTAATGAATTATCTGGAGAGTCTATTTTAAATGAACCTTACCTGAGGACATTTATGTATGTCAGGAACATTATCTACTTCAACAAATGGAGGAATAAAAGCAAAATATAAATGTTAGGACTGTAAGGACTTGTCCGGAAGGTGAGCCCGTCTGCAGTGTGAATGGGTTCTTTAGATCATACCAGTTCACCTTCTTGTTTAGAAAGCCTTTTCTCAATTGATGAGTTAATAGGCTGCCGGATGATCACGGATTCTGTAATGATGGAGTGTCACAAATACTTTATAGGTGCATTGCATCATCATGGCACAATGGCCTTTATGTAGACCAGTGTTTCTCAACCAGGGTGCCAATGAACTCTTGGCAACCCAATTTGCCCTGGATCAGGGATGGATCTCAGTGATCTGGGGGGGGATTTCTGTGATGGTGAGCAGCTCTGATGTGGTGGTTGGAGACTCTGATATGATTGGGGCATCCTGTTGTGGGAGAACTTTGATGTAATTGGGGGCTTGTATAAGAAGGACACTAATGTGATAGGGGAGACTTGTATTTCTAGGGGACCTCTGATGTGAAGGGGGGCTTCTGATGTGAAGTTAATTTATCAAGGTGATTGGATGCATTGTCCCAGGCTCAGGTTTTCCATTGATAAGATGTAGACTATTCTCTGGTCGATGGCAGAGCAAAGACAATGGGGGGTAATGTAAAGGGAAAATGTTTGTAAGGGAGAGAAGGAAGGAAGGGAGAAAGAGATAGAAGGAAGGAAGGGAGAAAGGGAGAGAAGGAAGGAAGAGAATGAAGTGAGGAAGGAGGAAAGAGAAGGAAGAGATGGAAGTGGGGAAGGGAAAGAAGGAAGGGAAGGGAAGAGAAGGGAAGGGAAGAGAAGGAAAGGGCAGGGTGAAAGGGAGAGAATGAAGGAAGAAAAGGAAGAAAGGGAAGGAAGGAAGAAAAGGAAGAAAGGGAAGGAAGAGATGGAAGTGAGGAGGGAAGGAAGGAATTGAGAAAGGGAGAGAAGGAAGGGAAGAGAAGGGGAGGGAAGGGAGAAAGAGAGAGAAGGAAATAAGAGAAGGAAGTGGGGAAGGAAGAAAGAGATGGAAGTGAGGAGAGAAGGAAGGGAGTGAGAAAGGGAGAGAAGGAAGGGAAGAGAAGGGGAGAGAAGGGAGAAAGGGGGAGAAGGAAAGAAGAGAAGGAAGTGAGGAAGGAAGAAAGAAAGAGAAGGAAGAGATGGAAGTGAGGAGGGAAGGAAGGAAGTGAGAAAGGGAGAGAAGGAAGGCAAGAGAAGGCAAGGGAAGGGAGAGAAGGAAGGAAGGAGAAAGAGAGAGATGGAAGTGAAGAAGGGATGGAAGAGAAGAGAAGAAAAGAGAAGAGAAGAGAAGAGAAGGAAACGGAAGGGAGAAAGAGCGAGAAAGAAGGAAGAGAAGGAAGTGAGGAAGGAAAAAAGAGAAGGAAGAGATTGAAGTGAGGAAATAAGGAAGAAAGTGAGAAAGGGAGAAAAGGAAGGAAAGAAAAGGGGAGGGAAGGGAGAAAGGGAGAGAAGGAAAGAAGAGATGGAAGTGAGGAAGGAAGAAAGAGAAGGAAGAAAGAAAAGGAAGAGATGGAAGTGAGGAAGGAAGAAAAAGAAGGAAGAAAGAGATAGACGTGAGAAAGGAAAGAAGTGAGAATGGGAGAGAAGGAAGGCAAGAGAAGGCAAGGGAAAGGAGAAAGGGAGAGAAGGAAGGAAAGGAACAAAGACAGAGAAGGAAGGAAGGGAGAAAGGGAGAGAAGAAAGGAATGAGGGAAGGAAGGAAGAGAAGGAAGAATATGAAGTGAGGAAGGGAAGGGAAGAGAAGAGATTTTTTTTTACATTGTAGACTGGAGTGCACACTCTTCAGGGGTGCCCCGACTAAATGTATATACTGTGTGTATAATGTGTGTGTTTTATATTTGCTTGCGTTAAGTATTAAGTGAAATAAAATTCTGGCCAATCATTTGCTTTCAATTTCAAAATACCAAATGAGATTTCTAAGGCATATAAAGCAAATAAGAAGTAATGAGCGTATTCGCTGACCGATGGCAAAACAAAGACAATGAGGGTAATGTGAAGGGAAAATATTTGGGGCAAAGTTTTAAACATCCTGTGAAGTGTTTAGGCTTCCTAAAACATATCAGGACAGGTCACAATCTCTGATCAGAACATGACGGGTGATAAATAAGAAGCATGTACATTGCAAAACATAATGTCACAGTGCTACGCCGTGAGTCAAACCAGGAACCCTCAACCAGGGCTAAACGTCTAACAAATCACACCGAAGGCAGAACATTTGGCAGACCTCTCTGAAACCAGCTACTGGCCTATATTGGGCATAAGAAACCTGATATGTCATCCCTTATATCATTCCCAAATACATCTCTAGATTACCTATGTGAGGAATTACATATAACTCTTTTAAGCATTATATTAATATAATTATTTCTGCATTTAATGTATACTAAAAAAATAAAAAATAAAGTGTGCTCGTGCAAAAATGGGGAAGGTCGGGGATATTAGAAAATTAAGATCAACTGTTTAAATGGGTAAAATATGCAGGAGAGGAGAGTGGAGGAGAGCGGAGTATGAAAGCATAAGCCCGCCCAGATCCGCCTGTGCGTTTTTCAGGCGGATCCAAGTGGGCCACCCACTGACTCATATGGGCAGACGGATGTCAGACGTATGGAGATACATTCGACATCCGTCTGCCAGACTGGATCGGATGGGAGCGAGCAGAGACAGACCTGTCACGGCTCTGCGGAGATCAAGGGAGCATTCTCCGGCTGAGCTAGCGGAGCCCGCTGAGTGGATCCACCCCTGTGTGAAAGGAGCCTTAGGGAAGAGTGAGGAGGGCATAAAGGAGGAGTGAGGAGGGTGTAAGGGAAGAGTGAGGAGGGTGTAAGGGAGGAGTGAGGAGTGTGTAAGGGAGGAGTGAGGAGGGTGTAAGGCAGGAGTGAGGAGGGTGTAAGGTAGGAGTGAGGAGGGTGTAAGGAAGGAGTAAGGAGGGTGTAAGGGAGGAGTGAGGAGTGTGTAAGGCAGGAGTGAAGAGGGTGTAATGGAGGAGTGAGGAGGGTGTAAGGTAGGAGTGAGGAGGGTGTAAGGGAGGATTGAGGAGTGTGTAAGGCAGGAGTGAGGAGGGTGTAAGGGAGGGGTGAGGAGAGTGTAAGGTAGGAGTGAGGAGTGTGTAAGGCAGGAGTGAGGAGTATGTAAGGGAGGCGTGAGGAGGGTGTAAGGCAGGAGTGAGGAGGGTGTAAGGGAGGAGTGAGGATGGTGTAAGGAAGGAGTTAGGAGGGTGTAAGGGAGGAGTGAGGAGTGTGTAAGGCAGGAGTGAAGAGGGTGTAATGGAGGAGTGAGGAGGGTGTAAGGTAGGAGTGAGGAGGGTGTAAGGGAGGATTGAGGAGTGTGTAAGGCAGGAGTGAGGAGGGTGTAAGGGAGGGGTGAGGAGGGTGTAAGGTAGGAGTGAGGAGGGTGTAAGGCAGAAGTGAGGAGGGTGTAAGGCAGAAGTGAGGAGGGTGTAAGGGAGGATTGGGGAGGGTGTAAGGCAGGAGTGAGGAGGGTGTAAGGGAGGCGTGAGGAGGGTGTAAGGCAGGAGTGAGGAGGGTGTAAAGGAGGAGTGGGGAGGGTGTAAGGCAGGAGTGAGGAGGGTGTAAGGGAGGAGTGAGGAGGGTGTAAGGCAGGAGTGAGGAGGGTGTAAAGGAGGAGTGGGGAGGGTGTAAGGCAGGAGTGAGGAGGGTGTAAGGCAGGAGTGAGGAGGGTGTAAGGGAGGAGTGAGGAGGGTGTAAGGGAGGAGTGGGGAGGGTGTAAGGGATGAGTGAGGAGGGTGTAAGGCAGGAGTGAGGAGTGCAATGGAGAGGAGAAGAGAGGAGGGGAGAGGAGAGACGTAAGGGGTGGGGAGGAGAGGAGGAAGGAAGAGAATGGAGAGCAGAGAGGGGAGAGGAGAGGAGAGGAAGGGAGTGAAGAGGAGAGGATGGACAAAAGCAAGAAATTCCATCTACAATTTGAATTGGATGATCACACTGGTGGCCGGTCAGGGAAGACGTAGAGCATAAAGTTAATGACACGTCAGCCTCATGTAAGCGCTACGAGGACTTTCCCAACCATTGAAATCAATTGGGTAAATGTAAGAAAAATACATATCGCTGTAACTGTGAGATAAAGACAGAATATATGAGACCCAACCGCCAAAAACAGACGCATGTCTTTTTTTATATTTATTTCTTTTTTTTGGATAAGCCGTATATTTAGCCTAGTTTGAAGTGTAAACATGATTAAGATTAGCAGAAGATAGCTAATTTTTCTCCAACAGAAAACTGCAGCCGCCTTCGGAATGGCGAGATTTGCAGGCAAATTGCTGCTGGTGTTTAATCAATGTTATTTTTTATCATCTCAAGTCGTTTCTTTTTTTTTTTTTCTTTTTTTTTTTTTTACTTTCCCTCTATGTCAGCTTCTACCACTAAAATACATTTCATCAAGGTTGGTAAAATGTTTAGAAAGGAACAGATGTCAGAATATGGGTATTGCCAATAACACTGATGGAAGCCAGTCATTTCTTCCCTGTCCAAAGGCAAAACGCAGGAAAAATGTTGCAGGCGCCGTACAATAACACAAGATTTACGGCAACATTAATGCCTATAAAACGTACAAGTATACGAAAGCTATCTCCATTTTTCTCCAGCCACCACTAAGGCGTGCATAATTTTTTTTTTTTTTTTTTTTTTTTTTTTTGTGTCTAAGAGGATTTTTTTTTTTTTTTTCAAGCGTGGCTGGGAGTTAATTTTCTACAAAACTTTAAATATTTTTTAGCAAGCCAATCTGTTTACAAAAAAAAAAAAAATAGAAAATCTTCAAGGACTAGTTATACGGGTTTCTTAATGACGAAAGGGCAGACAACTAACAAAGACTAATAAAAATGTTACGGTGTGGGTTCAGTAGTAGAATACAAAGACATTTTAGAAAATTGTGTGTTCCCAGTCTTGTGTTAAAAAAAATTGGATAAAGCTATTTTCTGTTCCGGCATGACTGTGCCCCTGTGTGCAAACCCAGCTCCGTAAAGACGTGGTTTGTTGAGTTTGGTGTGGAGGAACTTGAGTGACCTTCACAAAGGCCCAACCTCAACCCTTATGCACACCCTTGGGATAAATCATAACTCAGGTCTTCTCATCCAACGCCAGTACCTGACCCCCCCCCCCCCCCCCATATGTTCTTTTTACTGAATGGTCCCAGACTGACACAGACACTCCAAAAATTTGTGAAAAGCCTTCCCAGAAGAGTGGGGGTTGTTATAGCACCAAAGACTGAGCCAACACCATATTAATGTTGAAGGGTTTCGGAAAGGCATGTCAAACAAGCTCATAAAGGTATGATGGTCAGGTGTCTACAAACCATCAAGTGTATTAAATATAGACCGTATTTTTCTTTTGACCTCCTGTTCTGGTGACAATATTATGGTTCCTCTGATCCTCACTATATAATGTCATGTTTCCAGCAAACGAGAGAACATTTTTCGGCACAAAAATAGGTCCAGGATAGTTGAAAGGAGCTTCCCGCAAGAGTCATTTAAAGCCCACTCTTAAAAACCATCAAAAATACCTTAATATGAACACTTTTGAGATGAACTGGAACACCGGTTTTTCTTATCCAACATCAATACCTGACTTCACAAATGCTTTCTTGGTTGAATGGGTGCAAAATTCACACAGACACACTCCAAAATCTTGAGACAAGCCTTCCCACAAGAGTGGAGGTTGTTATAACCTCAAAGGGGAACCAACTCCATTTTAACGCCCATGGTTTTTCTAATAGGATGTCCTACAAGCTCAAATGGGTGTGAGGGTCATTCTATCTATCTATCTATCTACACTATATGGCCAAAATTGTTGAGTTTAATTGTTTAATTGTTTGTGATATTGCTACAGCATACATAGACATTTTAGACAATCGTTTGCTTCTAACCACCGGAGAACAGTTTGGGTAAGCTCCTTTTCTGTTCCCGCATTACTGTGTCCCAGTGAAAAGCCAGCTCCATACACACATGGCTTGCCCAGTTTGGTGTGGAGGAATTCAAGTGCCCTTCACAATGCCCCTAACCTCAACCCAACTTAACGCCTTTTGGATGAATTGAAACACTGATTGTGAGCCAGGTCTTCTCCTCCAAAATCAGTACCTGATCCCCCCAAATGTTCTTTTTAATGAATGGGTGCAAATTCCCACAGACACACTCCAAGATCTTAAGGGAAGCCTTCCCACAAGAGTGGAGGTTGTTATAGCCTCAACGGGGGGGGGGGGGGGGGGGCAACTCCATATTAATGTCCGTGGTTTTTGTAACAGGAAGTCATACAAGCTCAAATGGCTGTGAGGGTCAGGTTGCAAGCATTTGACTTATCTATCTATCTATCTATCTATCTATCTATCTATCTTCAATCTACACTATATGACAAAAAGGTTTACACAATTGTATGCTTCCAACATTTGGAGAAGGGTTTGGGTACGTGCCTTTTCTGTTCCAGCATTACTGTGTTCCAGTGGAAAGTCGGCTCCATAAAGACATGGTTTGACCATTTTGGCATGGAGGAACCTGGGTGGTCTAAACACAGCCATGACCTCAATAAGAATGGCCATGACATTGTGTAAAAAGCTAACCCCATAAAGACATGGTATGACCAGTTTGGCGTGGAGGAACTTAAGTGGTCTAAACACAACCATGATCTCAATCAGCATGGCTGTGCCACTGTGTAAAAAACCAACTCCGTAAAGACATGGTTTGACCAGTTTGGTGTGAATGAAACTTGAGTAGTCTAAACACAGCCATGACCTCAATCAGCATAGCTGTGCCACTGTGTAAAAAGCCAACTCCATAAAGACATGGTTTGACCAGTTTGGCGTGGAGGAACCTGAGTGGTCTAAACACAGCCATGACCTCAATAAGAATGGCCATGACATTGTGTAAAAAGCTAACCCCATAAAGACATGCTATGACCAGTTTGGTATGTAGGAACTTGAGTGGTCTAAACCCAACCATGATCTCAATCAGCATGGCTGTGCCACTGTGTAAAAAACCAACTCCGTAAAGACATGGTTTGACCAGTTTGGCATGGAGGAACTTGAGTGGTCTAAACACAGCCATGACCTCAATCAGCATGGCTGTGCCACTGTGTAAAAAAACCAACTCCGTAAAGACATGGTTTGACCAGTTTGGCGTGGAGGAACCTGGGTGGTCTAAACACAGCCATGACCTCAATAAGAATGGCCATGACATTGTGTAAAAAGCTAACTCCATAAAGACATGGTATGACCAGTTTGGTATGTAGGAACTTGAGTGGTCTAAACACAGCCATGACCTCAATCAGCATCGCTGTGCCTCTGTGTAAAAAAGCCAACTCCATAAATAAATGGTTTGACCAGTTTGGTGTGGATGAAACTTGAGTGGTCTAAACACAACCATGACTTCAATCAGCATGGCTGTGCCACTGTGTAAAAAGCCAACTCCATAAAGACCTGGTTTGACCAGTTTGGCGTGGAGGAACCTGAGTGGTCTAAACACAGACATGACCTCAATAAGATTGGCCGTGACATTGTGTAAAAAGCCAACTACATAAAGACATGGTATGACCAGTTTGGTGTGGATGAAATTTGAGTGGTCTAAACACAACCATGACTTCAATCAGCATGGCTGTGCCACTGTGTAAAAAAGCCAACACCATAAAGACATGGTTTGACCAATTTGGTGTGTTGGAATTTGAGTACCCTCGAGGGCTCACAACACCGATTGTAAACCAGGTCTTCTCCTCCAACATCAGTACCTGACACCCCCCCATGTTCTTTTGGCTTCATGGTCACAAATTCCCAACAACACTCCAAAATCAAAAGCCTTCCCAGAAGAGTGGAGGCATTAGGAAAAAAAAGAAAAAAGAAGGGGAAGACACAACTGCCTAAAAATGGTTTTGAAATGGAAAATGTCCAACAAGCCCATACAGATGAGATAGTCAGGTGTCCATGAACGTCCATGAACGTTTGGCTATATAGTGTATGTAATATGGAAACATAGAACTTTAGACATATAAAATATAAAAGTTATAAAGTTAGAGATAACTTTAGGGCAAACACGGCAATAATAATTACATTTATGTTCTCACTAACACATGACATTTCCCTATAATTGCAGATGAAGGTTTCCTGTATGACCCTCACCCTATAACTCTGGGCTCTCACCATAACCAGAAACATCAAATAACATCAAATATCCATTCATGGAAAACACAGACAGGCAGGTTGCTGATGCTCGATTTTTAAAACTAAAATTGCTTTCTTGATTTATAAATTTTGTTAACTGCATCAATTTAATGAACTTCTCCCCCCCCCCCCCCCCTAACATTTTTCCTTTACATTTTTTGGAATCCAGATAGTGGAATTGAGACTGTGATTAATCTGTTGTCATTCATATGACCGTGAATGGACAATACTTTTCTTTGTTTTCATTATGTTGATCTTTGAAAGGTCAAGTTTCCTACCTCAAACATTCCAACAGTTGCTTAGACTGAGCTCGGGGATTTTGTGTGCGCTGTCCCTACAAAAGGAAAAAAAAAAATCTTAAAATATTTGTGAACATACTTGAATATATTTGTGTAAATCAAAAACAAGTGAAAACAATTGTAGCGAGGGGTGGAAATTAAAATGCTACAGAGATACAATGTCACTTTTCACAATTTTGAAAAAAAAAAAAATGTATATATGAGAATTACGTTAGAAAAATGCGTGAATTCTGGGTTAAAGCTGTTTTTTTTTTAAATCATTTAAATATTTGTTAATAAATTATTTTGTGTGGCTACTATATTACCAAAAGTATTGGGACACCTGCCTTTACACGCACATGAACATTAATGGCTTCCCAGTCTTACCCACTTATCAGATTTTCTGCTGAGTTTTTTCTTCAGATTTACCAAAATCATATAATATGAGGTCAAACCTTAGGAGTTTCAATGTGTATGCAATCAGTCAGGCCCTTCTACTACATTGTTTTGGTAAATCTGAAGGAAAAACTCAGCATAAAATCTGATAGTGTGTATGGGGCTTTAGTCCGGAGGGTTCAATATTGAGTTGGCTCCGCCCTTTGCAGCTATAACAGCTTCAACTCTTCTGGGAAGGCCGTCCACAAGGTTTAGGAGGGTGTCTATGGGGATGTTTGACCATTCTTCCAGAAGCGCATTTGTGAGGTCAGAGGTGTGTCTTTATAGACCTTGTTTTGTGCACTGGTCCATATCATTTGGTGGTTAGAGAGGATTGTGGTGGGGGGTTGTGTTTCAGGGGTTGGGCTTGGACCCTTAGTTCCAGTGAAGGGAACTCTTATGCCGCGTACACACGAGCGGACTGTTCAACATCCAAAGTCCGAAGGACCGAGTCCGTCAGACTATCCGATCGTGTGTGGGCTGCAACGGACTTTTGACTCGCCAAAGTCCGAAGGACTTTAGAATATGGAACATGCTTCAAATTTTCCCGAAGGAACTCCGCCGGACCCGGTCCCCTTCGAAAAATCCACTCGTGTGTATGCTATTCCGACGGACTAAAACCGACGCGAGGGCAGCTATTGGCTACTGGCTATGAACTTCCTTATTCGAGTCCAGTTGTACGTCATCACGTTCAAATCCGTCAGAGTTTAGTGTGATTGTGTGTGGCCAAGTCCGTTCGGCCGAAAAGTCTGTCAGAACTCCGACGGAACTCCTTTGGAAGTCTGTCGGACATAAGTCCGCTCGTGTGTACGGGGCTTTAAGGCGTCAGCATACCAAGACATTTTGGACAATTTCATGCTCCCAACTTTGTGGGAACAGTTTGGGGACGGCCCCTTCCTGTTCCAACATGACTTCACACCAGTGCACAAAGCAAGGTCCATAAAGACATGGATGAGTGAGTTTTTGGCGTAAGAACTTGACTGGCCTGCACAGAGTCCTGACCTCAACCTGACAGAACACCTTTAGGATGAGTGGAGACTGCGAGCCAGGTCTTCTCATCCAACATCAGTGCCTGACCTCACAAATGCGCTTCTGGAAGAATGGTCAAACATTCCCATAGACACCCTCCTAAACCTTGTGGACGGCCTTCCCAGAAGAGTTGAAGCTGTTATAGCTGCAAAGGGTGGGCCAACTCAATATTGAACCCTACGGCCTAAGACTGGGATGCCGTTAAAGGTCATGTGAGTGTAAAGGCAGGTGTCCCAATACTTTTGGTTATATATATATAAATAGATATAGATAGATATATAAATAAATTAAATAAATACAAATATATATCTATATATATATATATATATATATACATATATATATATATACACACACAGATATACAAAGACACACATACACATATATTACTTTTTCTTTTCTTTTTCTGTATATATATATATATATTATTATTATTATTATTATTATATAAATCCTGTATTATAATAATAATAAATATATAGATATACATAGAAAAAAAGAAAAAGTTATATATGTGTATTTGTATCTATCTATCTACATATATATATATATATATATATATATATATATATATATATATGTATATATATATATATATGTATATATATATATATATATATATATATATATATATATATAGAGAGAGAGAGAGAGAGAGAGAGAGAGAGAGAGAGAGAGAGAGAGAGAGAGATAGATATATATATAGATATATAGATAGATAGATAGATAGATAGATAGACATAATTACTTTTTCTTTTCTTTTTATTGTACACAGATATACAGTATATACTGTATATATAAATATAAACAACACATTACAGATATTATTACCCATATATTATAATATATCAGAATATATTTGCACTATTTTAACAGCCAAAAAAAAAAAGATTTGTCATTTTGGTGGCAGACGGGACATTCAGATCTGTGACCTCATTTTTCTGCAATGCAGTTAAGTGATAATGCCTGGCCACTGACCCGCCCCCTGCCAGTTAATTGGACAATGAAAAAGCAGAGCACCCCAGTAGTTCTTATTACGCTGCCAACTATGCTGCCTCCTCCTGTTTGCTGGCTCCTTGCGTTAGACTGACAGCACCATGCAATGCAACAAAGTCTTACAGGATGGCCTTCTACCAGTTGTAAACCCACTGCCTAAGGAATGGATCGGTACCCATCACTCACTGTGTTCATACATAACTGAAGCATAGTAAATTGTGTTATATACACACACAAAGTGTTTGAGCTTTGGGGTGCACACACTTTTGCTTACTATATGACTATTACAGACCTTACAGGAAATCAATGTCTCCTTAATTAAAATACCCAACAGGCCCGATATATATGGATCTGCAGATCAAGCCAATGAAAAAAAGCTCAGAGTTCATGAGGCCATGTGACCAATGCTGGTCAGGTGGCCTCTGCCTAAGAACCTCGGGGGCTGGACATTCAGGTAGTTCTGGCCAATTAGTGGCCCAACCAGGACAGTCCTGGGAGTGGTCACATAACCAGAGAGCCCAGGCTGACTTTTCTTCATCCATGGATAAGTAGGAGTCATGTGCATTCAACTTCAGACAACATGTTCTCTTTATTTTTGGATAAAGCGGAGAAGGGATAGAACCTCTGCCAGGTTTTTATTTATAATCCGTGTCCCCATTGGGGAGACTTCCTTTTATTTCCTGACAAGAAGTCTTCATTTCTGGCAGCAGGCTGGTTGCAGATTTAAAGCTGAGCGCTAGGATAAGAAAATATTGTCGAAATCCATTTATCATCATCTGTATTCTTCTCTGAATCTCGGTGTGCTTTGTGTATTTCTTCCAGATCAGGGGTCTCCAAACTTTCTAAACACAGGCTCAGTTTACTGTCCTTCCGAATTCAGGGGGGGGGGGGGGCGGACATAGGAATAGTGCCCCATCATTGGTGTCAGTGAGAGGAATAGTGCCCCATCATTGGTGTCAGTGAGAGGAATAGTGCCCCATCATTGGTATCAGTGAGAGGAATAGTGCCCCATCATTGGTATCAGTGAGAGGAATAGTGCCCCATCATTGGTATCAGTGAGAGGAATAGTGCCCCATCATTGGTGTCAGTGAGAGGAATAGTGCCCCATCATTGGTATCAGTGAGAGGAATAGTGCCCCATCATTGGTGTCAGTGGGATGAATAGTGCCCCATCATTGGTGTCAGTGAGAGGAATAGTGCCCCATCATTGGTATCAGTGAGAGGAATAGTGCCCCATTATTTGTATCAATGGAAGGAATAGTGCCCCATCATTGGTATCAGTGAGAGGAATAGTGCCCCATTATTTGTATCAATGGAAGGAATAGTGCCCCATCATTGGTGTCAGTGGGAGGAATAGTGCCCCATCATTGGTGTCAGTGGGATGAATAGTGCCCCATCATTGGTGTCAGTGGGAGGGATAGTGCCCCATCATTGGTATCAGTGGGAGGAATAGTACCTCATCATTGGTATCAGTGGGAGGAATAGTGCCCCATCATTGGTATCAATGGAAGGAATAGTGCCCCATCATTGGTGTCAGTGGGAGGAATAGTATCACATCATTGGTGTCAGTGGGAGGAATAGTGCCCCATCATTGGTGTCAGTGGGAGGAATAGTGCCCCATCATTGGTATCAGTGAGAGGAATAGTGCCCCATTATTTGTATCAATGGAAGGAATAGTGCCCCATCATTGGTGTCAGTGGGAGGAATAGTGCCCCATCATTGGTGTCAGTGGGATGAATAGTGCCCCATCATTGGTGTCAGTGGGAGGGATAGTGCCCCATCATTGGTATCAGTGGGAGGAATAGTGCCCCATCATTGGTATCAATGGAAGGAATAGTGCCCCATCATTGGTGTCAGTGGGAGGAATAGTATCCCATCATTGGTGTCAGTGGGAGGAATAGTGCCCCATCATTGGTGTCAGTGGGAGGAATAGTGCCCCATCATTGGTATCAGTGGGAGGAATAGTGCCCCATCATTGGTATCAATGGAAGGAATAGTGCCCCATCATTGGTATCAGTAGGAGAAATTCCAGTATACATCCCATATTGTGTAGACGTTGTAACTTTTGCGCAAACCAATCAATATACGCTTATTGGGATTTTTTTTTTTTTTACCGAAAATATGTAGCAGAATACATATTGGCCTAACTTTATTAAGAAACTAGATTTTTTTTTTTGTTTTACATTTTTTTTATTGGATGTGTTTTATAACAGAAAGTAAAAAATAATGTTTTTTTTTCTTCAAAATTGTTATTCTTTTTTTTTGGTTTATAGTGCAAAAAACGCAGAGGTGATCAAATACCACCGAAAGAAAGCTCTATTTGTGGGGAAAAAAAAGGGATATAAATTAAATTTATGGATAAAAAAAGTTCCAGTATATATCCCATACTTTGTAGACGCTGTAACTTTTGCGCAAACCAATCAATATGCACTTATTGGGATTTTTTTTACCAAAAATATATAGCAGAATACAATGAAAAATGAAGAAATTTACTTTTTTTTTTTATTTATTTTTTTAATTGGATAACATTATTTTATAGCAGAAATTAACTTTTTCTTTTTATTTTGTCTTTTTTTTTTTAATTATAGTGCAAAAAAAGGTAATCAAATACCACCATAAGAAAGCTCTGTTTGTGGGGGGAAAAAAATGACATAAATTTTATTTGGCACGCCTGCGCAATTGTCAGTTAAAGTAACGCAGTGCCGTATCACAAAAAATGGCCTGGTCATGAAGTAAATGGGGGTAAATCTTCCAGAGGTCAAGTGGTTAAACTTTTTTTTTTTTTTTTTTTACTATTTTTTAAATGAATCTTTTCACCTTTTTAAATGAAAAAGTTCAGCTAGAAACGGAATCACATGGCTTCTGTAAAAAATAAAATAATAATTGGATATGTTTTATAGCAGAAATTTTAACAAATATTTTTATTTTGTCTTTTTTTTCTTTTTGTTTATAGTGCAAACAAAAAAAAAAAAAACCCCTGAGGTGATCAAACACCACTATAAGAAAGCTCTGTTTGTGGGGAAAAAAATTACGTACATTTTATTTGACATGCCTGTGTAATCGTCAGTTGAAGAAACGCAGTGCTGTATCGCAAAAAATGGCCTGGTCATGAAGTAAATGGGGGTAAATCTTCCGGAGGTCAAGTGGTTACATTTTTTTTTTTTTTTTACTATTTATTAAATTCATTTTTTAACCCATTTAAATTAAAGAGTTCAGCTATAAATGGAATCACATGGCTTCTGAAAAAAAAAAAAAAAAAAAATTATTGGATATGTTTTATAGCAAAAATATTTTTATTTTGTCTTTTTTTTTGGTTTATAGTGCAAAAAACAAACAAACAAACAAAAAAAACGCTGAGGTGATCAAATACCGCCATAAGAAAGCTCTATTTGCGGTGAAAAAAATTACATAAATTTTATTTGGCACGTCCGCGCAATCGTCAGTTAAAGTAACGCAGTGCCGTATCGTAAAAATGGCCTGGTCATGGGGGGGGGTAAATCTTCCAGAGGTCAAGTGGTTAAACTTTTTTTTTTTTTTTTTTGCTATTTTTTTAAATTTATCTTTTAACCCTTTTAAATTAAAAGGGATCAGCTATAAATGGAATCACATGGCTTCTGTAAAAAAAAAAAATAATAATAATTGGACATGTTTTATAGCAGGAATTAAATTTTTTATTTATTTTTTTTGTCTTTTTTTTGTTTATAGTGCAAAAAAAAAATAAAAGAAAAAACTGCTGACGTAAAAGCTCTATTTGAGGGGGGAAAAAAAATTACATAAATTTTACAGATTATATACTTTGTATCATTTTAACAAAGTTGGTGTTTCCTGTAAATTATCCCCAAAAAATATTTAGAAGGTTTTTTTTTTTTTTTTTTTTTTTTTTTAATATTCATTAAAAATATTGTATTTCTCGTGACTTTAATTAACTGAATCATTATTTTTTATTTTTTTTGTCCATATAAAAATGAAAGCATTATTCATCCTACATGACACCATGAGAAAATAAGAGATGAATGCCGGGGGGGGGGGGGCGGTTTTGCCTCCATGGGCTGCGGATGGGTCCCGAGTCCCCGCCATCTATTATCTGAGCCCTTGAACCCCGGCAAACAATGTGTTCATAGAGAGCAAGAATGGCTGGTCCTTAATTGTATGTATTTAGTCACGCAAACACGGCCGATGGTCTGAAAAACGCCAGATAGCCCGTTCTGAAGTGTTCAGTTTCACAACCAGATGGTATTCTCTTACATTCTGCAGTATGGCGAGAAAAATCTCAAACGTAATTCCGAATTAACCCTCTGTGTGACCGGCGATGAGAAAAAATAAAATAAAAGTGGCGCATTTTGTCCTTTAAAGCTAAATTCATCTATTTCACTTGACTGAATGATTTGTGTTTTTTTTTTTTTTTTTGTCCATCCAGTCCTGAGATTTACACAGCTCTGCCACGTAACTCTGCCTGACCTTATTTTTGCAGTTCAGCCACACTTAGGGCTCGTTCACGTTGGCTTCAGTGTCTGAAGAGCGATCCATGTTCAGATGAGGGCCGGGACAAGGGGTGGGCTGGAGGAGCGGCTGCCCATTGGGCGCAAGGGTGTATTGTAGGGATGGGCGCGCTTTCCTGCTGTTACAAGGCTGACAGGAGTAGTGACAGCGGCATCACTACTCCTGTCAGCCCAGTGCTGGGAGCAGCAAGGAGTGGAGGAGAGAGCCGGGTTACGTAGCGCAGGCTGTGTTCTCGCTCCCCCCTCCTCCGTCCTGACAGTGCAGCACTCCTGTATCCAGCAGGTGGCGGTGTTCACAGGCACACAGGAGCTGCGCTAGCAGGGGGGAGGAGGGGGAGAGAGCGCACAGCCCGTACCGCCGAGTGGAGAGGTGTTCGGAGGAGAGCTGGGTGTGGAGGAGAGAGCCGGGACGTGGCGCAGGCTGTGTTCTCACTCCCCCACCTCCGTCCTGACAGTGAAGCACTCCTGTATCCAGCAGATGGTGTTCACAGACACGCAGGAGCTGCAATAGCAGGAGGGAGAGAGCGCACAACCCGCACTGCCCAGTGGAGAAGAGCTCAGGAGAGAGATGGGAGTGGAGGAGAGAGCCGGGACATGGTGCAGGCTGTGTTCTCGCTCCCCCACCTCTGTCCTGACAGTGCCGCACTCCTGTATCCAGCAGGCGGTGGTGTTCACAGACACACAGGAGCTGCACTAGCAGGAGGGAGGAGGGGGAGAAGAGCGCACAGCCCGCACCGCCGAGTGGAGAAGGGTTCAGGAGAGAGATGGGAGTGGAGGAGAGAGCCGGGACGTGGTGCAGGCTGTGTTCTCACTCCCTCTCCTCCTGACAGTGCAGCACTCCTGTATCCAGCAGGCGGCGGTGTTCACAGACACACAGGAGCTGCACTAGCAGGGGGGTGAGAACGCGTTTCAAGGGCAGAACCCTCTGGTAAAGAGGGCCCTGATAAAGAGGGCAGCTTACGCGTTTCAAGGGCAGAACCCCCTTCATCAGAGTCCTCTTCATCAGCGTAAGCCTCACTCCCAGTTGATGGGCATCACTTGCCACTGGATGGGTTACTGGATTTTATTCATGTGGCCGTTTACATTTACCTTTGTAAATAATATGGAATTATTTTTATTTTATATAGATATTTATGGTAATGCATAAGGCTGAGCCCTTCACTTCTGTTCTTGTTTTAGCCAATGTGCTTAAAGTGCTTGTAAAGGCAGAACGTTTGTTATCTCAATGCATTAAAGCGGAATTCCATGGTGAGATCTCCCGGAAGTATATACTGTATATCTGTGTACAAGAAAAGAAAAAGTCATATATGTGTATGTGTGTTTGTTTCTATTTATCAATATACATATATATGTATTTGTAGTGTGTTGTTTATATTTATATATACAGTATATACTATATATCTGTGTACAATAAAAAAAGAAAAGAAAAAGTAATTAAGTAATTATGCGCATGTATCTATCTATCTATATATCTATATCTATATATATATGTATATATATATATATATATATATATATATATATATATATATATATATATATCTCATCTGTATATATATATATATATATATATATATATATATATATATATATATATATATATACACACATTTATATATAACCAAAAGTATTGGGACACCTGCCTTTACACGCACATGAACATTAACGGCTTCCCAGTCTTAGTCCGGAGGGTTCATTATTGAGTTGGCTCCGCCCTTTGCAGCTATAACAGCTTCAACTCTTCTGGGAAGGCCGTCCACAAGGTTTAGGAGTGTGTCTATGGGGAATGTTTGACCATTCTTCCAGAAGAGCATTTGTGAGGTCAGGCACTCATGTTGGATGAAAAGGCCTGGCTCAAAGTCTCCGCTCTAATTCATCCCAAAGGTGTTCCATTGGATCAAGGTCAGGACTCTGTGCAGGCCAGTCAAGGTCCTGCACCCCAAACTCCCTCATCCCTGTCTTTTTTATGGACCTTGCTTTCTGCACTGGACCAAACCAGGTGGAGGGGGGATTATGGTGTAGAGGGTTGTTATTCAGGGGTTGGGCTTGGCCCCTTAAGGGAACTCTTAGCCCTTGTACACACGGTCGGAGAATCCGTCGGAATGTTTCCTATCGGATCGTGTCGTCGGATAATCCGACTGTGTGTGGTCTGCATCGGACTGATTCCATCGGAATATCCGTCGGACCCAATTTTCCAACATGTTGGAAATATTTCCCGGCCAACTGGTTTGATCGGACATACTCCGATCATGTGTAGAGAATTTTGATCGGACCAAGTGCCACGCATGCTCAGATCAAATTCCTACATCAAAGCTATTGGCTACTAGCCTGAACGTAGTCCCATCGTAACGAAATTACGTCATCACGTTCTGAAAGATCGGATTTTTCGACAACTTAGTCCGACCGTGTGTATGCAACAGTTTCGGATGGACAGAATCCGACGGATTTGGTTGTCAAAATCTCCGACCGTGTGTACAGGGGCTTAGGGCGTCAGCATTCCAAGACATTTTTGGAAAATTTCATGCTCCCTACTTTGTGGGAACAGTTTGGGGACGGCCCCTTCCTGTTCCAACATGACTGCGTACCAGTACACAAAGCAAAGTCCAAAAACACGTGGATGAGTGAGTTTGGGGTGGAAGAACTTGACTGGCCTGCACAGAGTCCTGCACCTCAACTCACTAGAACACCTTTGGGATGAATTAGAGCGGAGACAGCGAGCCAGACCTTCTCATCCAACATCAGTGCCTGCCCTCAAAAATGCACTTCTGGAATAATGGTCAATGGTCAGGCACTGATGTTGGACGAATAGGCCCGGCTCACAGTCTCCGCTCTGAATCATCCCAAAGGTGTTCTATCGGGTTGAGGTCAGGACTCTGTGCAGGCTGGTCAAGTTCCTCCTAAGGGGCCGAGCCCAACCCCTGAAAATCCCCCCTCCACCAAATGATTTGGACCAGCGCACAAAGCATTAGTTACCCCAACATTTGATATTCCCGATAAGTACCATGCACACTCAGAGTGCACCGTGTGGTGGGAATGAGCCCCACACCCCTCGGGGGAAGACGACGGGGGGGGGGGGGGGGGGGGGGGGTTAAATTGAGGAAATGAAGACCAGACAGCTGATATAAAAGGGCACTTGCACTTTAAATTCTGGGCGATGCACTTGGTGTGTCTGTGAGAAGTGGAGCGGGCCGAGGGGGGCCGAGGGGGGCCGGGGGGGTCTGGAAGAATGCGCGGTTTATGCTAAATTTTCCCTGTCAATCAATTCTGTGTGTCTGTATGAAAGTGATGATCGCATCACCATGTTAGTCTGCCTGACTGGCTCGGCACAAAGAAGGTGGGAACATTTTCTCAAGCAGGGATGTCAGCACTTGAAAAAATCAATCACCATCTGTGCTGGATTTCTGTTGGGGGGGGGGGGGGGGGGGGTTGGAAAAAAAAAACACACACAAGCCGTGTTTAAGGAGATGCCAGAACAAAATAAGTTCAATGTTTGGAAATAAACCGATGGGGTCAACGTCAACTTCAAGGGGTGGCGGGGAGACGGCACGGGAGCCGGCTGTGTGTTCCAATCTACGGCAACATGCTGGCAGCAGCGAGGCCACCATAGTCTCTGTTTCGTAAAGGCAAAGAGGATTCGCATCCCTGTCCGTCCAGTCCTGCAGTTTTCACAGCTCTGCTCAGCAGCATATCCCTGACTGCTTTTCTCCTCTGCAGAAAGCATTGACATATCTCCATTTCCTCATAGTACAGCTCAGTGACCAGACCTGAGTCTGCTGTCCCCCCCCCCCCCCCCTAATTGTGTCCGTCTGTCTCATGCTGGCAGTCCATTAAAGGGTACTATAGGGAAGAAAGTGACATTTTACACAGTAGAGTATGGACTGGCCAGAGAGGGATCACTTTGAAACAGTTGGCCAGAGAGGGATCACTTTGACACAGTTGGCCAGAGAAGGATCATGTTAGTGCAATTGGCCAGACAGGGATCACTTTGACAAAGTTGGCTAGAGAGGGATCACTTTGACAGAGTTGGCCAGAGAGGGATGACTTTAACAAAGTTGGCCAGAGAGGGATCACTTTGATACAGTTGGCCAGAGTGGGATCGCTGACACAGTTGGCCAGAGAAGGATCATGTTAGTGCAATTGGCCAGAGAGGGATCACTTTGACACAGTTGGCCAGAAAGGGATCACTTGGACACAATTGGCCAGACAAGGATCACTTTGACACAGTTGCCAAAGAGGGATCACTTTGACACCATTGGCCAGAGAGGGATCACTCTGACGCAGTTGACCAGACAAAGATCACTTTGACAAAGTTGGCCAGGCAAGGATCACTTTGACACAGTTGGCCAGAGAGGGATCTCTTTGACACCATTGGCCAGAGAGGGATCACTTTGACGCAGTTGACCAGACAAAGATCACTTTGACAAAGTTGGCCAGGCAAGGATCACTTTGACACAGTTGGCCAGAGAGGGATCTCTTTGACACCATTGGCCAGAGAGGGATCACTTTGACGCAGTTGGCCAAAGATCAGTTTGACACAGTTGGCCAAAAAGGGATCACTTGGACACAATTGGCAAGAGAGGGATCACTTTGACGCAGTTGGTCAGAGAGGGATCACTTTGATATAGTTGGCCAGAGAGGGATCACTTTGACGTAGTTGGCCAGAGATGGATCACTTTGACACCATTGGCCAGAGAGGGATCACTCTGACGCAGTTGACCAGACAAAGATCACTTTGACAAAGTTGGCCAGGCAAGGATCACTTTGACACAGTTGGCCAGACAGGGATCTCTTTGACACCATTGGCCAGAGAGGGATCACTTTGACGCAGTTGACCAGAGAGGGATCACTTGGACACAATTGGCAAGAGAGGGATCACTTTGATGCAGTTGGCCAGAGAGGGATCACTTTGATGCAGTTGGCCAGAGAGGGATCACTTTAACACAGTTGGCCAGGCAAGGATCACTTTGACACAGTTGGCCAGAGAGGGATCACGTGGACACAATTGGCCAGATAAGGATCACTTTGACACAGTTTACCAGGCACGGATCACTTTGACACAGTTGGCCAGAGAGGGATCTCTTTGACACCATTGGCCAGAGGGGGATCACTTTGACGCAGTTGGCCAAAGATCAGTTTGACACAGTTGGCCAAAAAGGGATCACTTGGACACAATTGGCCAGAGAGGGATCACTTTGATATAGTTGGCCAGAGAGGGATCACTTTGACGTAGTTGGCCAGAGAGGGATCACTTTGACACAGTTGGCCAGAGAGGGATCACTTTGACGTAGTTGGCCAGAGAGGGATCACTTGGACGCAGGGAAGGCTATATATAAACATATTCTGTAAGTCTTAGTGGTCCTTTAAGTACAGACGGTGGCCCGTCTGTCCCCTGAATTGGCCTGATCTATAGGCTGAGCCCACAGGATATAAGAAGGGCCGTTTCACAATCTGACATGCTTTGCATCCCAAAATACCTTTATAAATCGCGCTGTGAAGGCCGACTCCCCGCCGCGCATCCACAGGCCCCCGTGATATATGGAATAATCTAACGCCTGATAAAATATGCATATGTATTTATTTATAAACATAAATATATAATTACTTGGGTTATAACTGTATATTCAGCAGTTAGTTACAAGTGCACAAGCAACACATAAATTCTCTATTTAGTAAAAAGGAAATAAAAAGAAAATATTAAAAAGGGGTTAGTCCACCCAACTTGAAGCGGACCTCACATCTATTATATTTTGGCAAGTCTTGTGTTGGTGTAACACTTCCGGGTATTTACAACCTCTCACAGAGATCGCAGTTCTCCCCCTGACCGCAGGTGTGTGTGCACAGGGTGTGCCGGTGGCGCCTGGGCACACCCTAATCACCCTTGGCACTGCTGATTTCCCCTGCTTCCTGGCACCCCCTTGTCCCACGGCTCCTGCTGCTATCAATCTGTCCAATCAGGAGAGAGACAGCGGCTGTAGCTGCTGCCCTCGCGCACATCACTGGATCGGGTTGCGCTCGGGTACGAAAAAAGGGGCTGGGCTGCAGCACAAGGTTTTTCACCTTAATGCATTGAAGTGAAAAACCTTGAAGCTTTACAACCCCTTTAAGTGGACCCTGTGTTGGTTTTCCCCGCACCGGCCAAACACGAGTTTACTTGAAATCAGCTCAGAGGACTCAGAGACCGGAAGTCCGGGTTTGCTACGTATTCGCTGTCATCTGCTTATATGTAAGTGAGGATATTTATCTATTAAAGTTATTGTTTTGGATACTACACATGAGAGCCCCCCCCTTGTCTTTTTTCCATTCTCTATGCACCACCAACTGTAACTGGATCTATTTGGAGAAATTGGGGAAGTTATAACCGTATATGTACAGTGGTATTCAACTGAGGCTGGACGGATAAGGATGGAGTAGCATCTGGGTATTCACAGTGCCTTTATGCTATATATTTGAGGTGAGAGGCTGGGGGAAACTGGTGGTGGACAAGCTTGGCACTGAAGTTTTGGCGGTGGACAGTCACGCATTGGAAGTCACTTTGTATTTTTTGCATGGACTTTGTTATATGGTCACTAATCATTTTGCATGGACTTTATTTGAGGAGCACTATTTATTATTGCATCTTGCACATTATTGCTTATTCAGCATCCTTTTTGTATTTTGTACTCTGGAATTATTTCACATATGAGTTTTTGAATATTTATGCACGTATATGATCATCAGTTTTATTCTATATTAGATGCAATATATTTTATGGTTTAATATTGCACATTTTATCACTTTAGTGAGGTGGATTCACTTTTGCACTTTTTATTTATTGTAGGTATTGTATTTTAGTGTATTAATTTTTTAAGGTAGCGCCGCAATTTATTTATTTTACATATCATTTCTTTGGTGTAGAGATCACTATTTTTTTGCTGGCCGCTTCCACACATATATATTTTTTAGACATTTTTAGATATTTATTGTTAGTCAGGTGGAGCGCATTAGTACCTTTCGTTTACATATAGCTCAGAGGACTGGCCCTTTAAAACGATCGATCCTATTTTGCATGATGCTTTGCACAATGCTCGTCAATTAATCACTTGAAAGCTCGATAGAAACTCATAAAACCCGAACATTGGGAGAGATGAATTGATGTGTGTGTGTATGTGTGTGTGTGTGCTGTGTGTGTGTGTGTGTGTGTACTGTGTGTGTGTGCTGTGCTGTGTGTGTGTGTGCTGTGTGTGTGTGCTGTGTGTGTGTGTGCTGTGTGTGTGTGTGTCTGTTCGTGTGTGTGTGTGCTGTGTGTGTCTGTGTGTGTGTGTGTGTGTGTGTATGCTGTGTGTGTGTGTGTGTGTGTGCGTGCTGTGTGTGTGTGTGTGTGTGTGTGTGTGTGTGTGTGCTGTGTGTATGTGTGTGTGCTGTGTGTGTGCTGTGTGTGTGTCTGTGTGTGTGTGTGTGTGTGTGTGTGTGTGTGTTGTGTGTGTGTCTGTGTGTGTGTGTGTGTGTGTGTGTGTGTGTGTGTGCTGTGTGTGTGTGTGTGTGTGTGTGTGTGTGTGTGCTGTGTGTGTGTGCTGTGTGTATGTGTGTGTGCTGTGTGTGTGTGTGTGTGCTGTGTGTGTGTCTGTGTGTGTGTGTGTGTGTGTGTGTGTGTGTGTGTTGTGTGTGTGTCTGTGTGTGTGTGTGTGTGTGTGTGTGTGTGTGTGCTGTGTGTGTGTGTGTGTGTGTGTGTGTGTGTGTGCTGTGTGTGTGTGTGTGTGTGTGTGTGTGTGTGCTGTGTGTGTGTGTGTGTGTGTGTGTGTGTGTGTGTGTGTTGTGTGTGTGTCTGTGTGTGTGTGTGTGTGTGTATGTGTGTGTGCTGTGTGTGTGTGTGTGTGTGTGTGTGTGTGCTGTGTGTGTGTGTGTGTGTGTGTGTGTGTGTGTGTGCTCTGCAGTCTCGCTCCTTTTCATCACAACAGTGTGAAAAATACCGGTAAAAAAAAATGTGCTGACACAGCAATGCCATTCAATTCTTTACAAATATTTCCCTCTGTCCTATAGGGAGCCGGCGCCGTCGTGCGACCTACATTTTAACACATACGGGGGGGGGGGGGGGGGCTGGTTGGCAACAGGCAGGCAAGGGTGCGACTAGAGCCAGAATAGTCCATTCTGCTAGTCCAGGGGCCGGCCGTACGGCAACAGCCAATAGCATCTTGCAAAGAATTTTGGATAACGTAAATGCATATTCTGTTCAGGCATCAATGAATTGCTACAGAACCAGATATTACACAACAGTTTCCGAGGTGTACCTGTAAGCTCCCCGCCATTGTTAGACTGCAACTTTGGTGAAATAATTATTATTTATAATTATCATTATTATTATTATTTTTTTATCATGATTGATAAGCTAAGTGGGAAAACTGAGTTTTGGACCCACCCCCTTCCTTACCTGGTTGGTCAACAGGAAAGCCAATAAATAGCCTTTAGTGACCAACATAGAGGTGTGGGAACAGGGTAGAGGTACCCACTACCCGCACCCAGTGGCGTCGCTAGGGGGTGGCTTTTTGGGCTATAGCCCAGAATCTGGGGCCCATAGCCCCGAATCTGGTGCCCATAGCCTCGAGTCTCTGCAGGGGTCCCTGGGGACCCTGATGTAAGGCAGGGCTCTCTGGGGACCCTGATGTAAGGGAGGGCTCTCTGGGGACCCTGACGTAAGGGAGGGCTCTCTGGGGACCCTATTGTAAGGGAGGGCTCTCTGGGGACCCTGATGTAAGTGGAGGGCTCTCTGGGGACCCTGATGTAAGGAGGGGCTTTCTGGGGACCCTGATGTAAGGGAGTGCTCTCTGGGGACCCTGATGTAAGGGAGGGCTTTCTGGGGACCCTGATGTAAGCGGGGGCTCTCTGGGGACCCTGATGTAAGGGAGGGCTTTCTGGGGACCCTGATGTAAGGGGGGCTCTCTGGGGACCCTGATGTAAGGGAGGGCTCTCTTGGGACCCTGATGTGAGGGGGGCTCTCTGGGGACCCTGATGTAAGGGGGGTCTCTCTGGGGACCCTGATGTAAGGGAGGCTCTCTGGGGACCCTGATGTAAGTGGAGGGCTCTCTGGGGACCCTGATGTAAGGAGGGGCTTTCTGGGGACCCTGATGTAAGGGAGTGCTCTCTGGGGACCCTGATGTAAGGGAGGGCTTTCTGGGGACCCTGATGTAAGCGGGGGCTCTCTGGGGACCCTGATGTAAGGGAGGGCTTTCTGGGGACCCTGATGTAAGGGGGGCTCTCTGGGGACCCTGATGTAAGGGAGGGCTCTCTTAGGACCCTGATGTGAGGGGGGCTCTCTGGGGACCCTGATGTAAGGGGGGTCTCTCTGGGGACCCTGATGTAAGGGAGGGCTCCCTGGGGACCCTGATGTAAGGGAGGGCTCTCTGGGGACCCTGATGTAAGGGAGGGCTCTCTGAGGACCCTGATGTAAGGGGGGACTCTGTGGGGACAGGGTAGAGGTACCCACGACCTGCACCCAGTGATGTCGCTAGGGGGTGGCTTTTGGGGCTATAATCCCGAATCTGGGGCCCATAGCCCCAAGTCTCTGCAGGGGTCCCTGGGGACCCTGATGTAATGGAGGGCTGTCTGGGGACCCTGATGTAAGGGGGGCTCTCTGGGGACCCTGATGTAAGGGAGGGCTGTCTGGGGACCCTGATGTAAGGGGGGCTCTCTGGGGACCCTGATGTAAGGGAGGGCTCTCTGGGGACCCTGATGTAAGGGAGGGCTGTCTGGGGACCCTGATGTAAGGGGGGCTCTCTGGGGACCCTGATGTAAGGGAGGGCTGTCTGGGGACCCTGATGTAAGGGGGGCTCTCTGGGGACCCTGATGTAAGGGAGGGCTCTCTGGGGACCCTGATGTAAGGGAGGGCTGTCTGGGGACCCTGATGTAAGGGGGGCTCTCTGGGGACCCTGATGTAAGGGGGGCTCTCTGGGACCCTGATCTAAGAGGGGCTCTCTGGGGACCCTGATGTAAGGGGGGCTCTCTGGGACCCTGATCTAAGAGGGGCTCTCTGGGGACCCTGATGTAAGTGAGGGCTCTCTGGGGATATACACACACATACACATGTATATTACTGTATATACATGTGTATGCCTACCCATGCACATTACTTTCTTTACTATGCTTCTATGGGCTCTAGCCCCACATCTTTTGTAGACCTAACAACGCCCCTGCCCGCACCTTTGTCTTACACTACAGGGTACAGCAGGATTTGGGGATCTTGAAGAAAGCTAGGTGCTAAGCTAAGCAAGGGCCCATTGAAATTTTGGTTTATGTTTAGTTTGTTTTACGGCCCACAACTTCCCTGATAGTGACGGCGTGGCCATCTGCATTCTACACCAGGAGACAGGGTGACAACACAGGGTGACAACACATGGAATACATTCAGAGAAATCTTCATGAAAAAGAGCAAATATACAATAACATCAGCCTTAATATCTTTCATGAAAATGTGCAAATAATCTTCAAAAATGAAGTGAAAAATACGCCAAAGTGATAATTAGTGCAAAGATCGTGTCCATTCATAAAATTCAGATAAACAGTTCATGAAGTAAAATGCACGTGCAAAAAAGCAAGAAAATCCGATTCATCCAAGTGTTTCCACCATCCGCTGTGCGCCACTAGTTTGCCCCAGCCTCTCACCTCATGCGGAGACCCCTACGGGTCCAGTCAAGCCTCAATGTGGATGAAATGCTGAATCCACAGCGATCGATCAATTTCCAGAAACATCCAAGACAAGACGACACCAATATAAGGATCAGTTTCCAGGCGCATCCCCTTTAATGATGTCACGTGATCAGTGACGAAACGCGCCAAATATCTCCTGGTATCAATATCTTCCTGGCATTTGAGCCGTCAATTTGATGCGTATAGGATATACGTTGTTATCAGTGACCATACATGCAGTACTTATCTCCTGAGGAAGCCATTGTATGGCGAAACATGTAGAGCAAGAAAATACTGCTGTTTATCTGCTATATGGTTATTGTATGATGATATCCTGTTGATTCTTTCTATGTATAATACATTTTATATTTTTATATATCGGTTTTCAGTTGTTTATGGCACACTAAAAAATCCCACTATTTCATTTTTACTACAATATTTCAATACAGGATTTGGTGCCTTTGATTATCAAACATCCAGCAATTATTATTATACTATATATCTTATATAGTATAATATAGTATTAGTATTATACTATAGTATTATAGTATTATATATCTTATTATTATATACTATATCTGAATGGAGTTGCAGGTTCTCCCTGTGCTTGTGTGGCTTTCCTTCCAAACTCCAAAGATATTGTTGTCTAAACTGAGCCCTAGTATGTAAGATAGGAATCTTAGATTGTTAGCTCCTTGGGGCAGGGACTGATGTGTATGTAAAGTGCTATTTAAATGTCTGCAACTGATAAATAAACGTAATTGATCAAGATGCTACAAATGTGGCGAATATTTGATTCCTTAACAGCGGCATTGATTTTGAAATAAAAGTCACACTCGATCAATTCTGGGATCCAATGAATGATGGCTGGGGGGGGGGGAGGGGGGGTAGCAGACCCTCCACTGGTGCAATGTACGAAGGCCTCCGACCGGTGACAAGGCAATCTTTCCCAATCCCAATAAAAATGTAGCAAGACGAGCCGACAATTACTGACCGTGTAACACTTAACTGGTTTCCCCTAATTTATATAAATCTTCCCACAAAATCATCTCGAGCCTTAAAGCGACATTAAGGCCGAAACCTAAAATGTCATATATTGCAGCTTACCAATAGATATGGTGGCTGCATTTGTTTTCTTTTTTTTTTTATGCTTTTCCCCTCTGTTTTCACCTGGTGATCTGGCCAGTAAGACACCTCCTGTATTACAGCGCCTCCACTCTAGATGAAGGAGCACAGGAGGCACCCTTGGACAGACGGATTTTCAGTCTGGGGGGGGGGGGGTGTCAAGTATTTGCCAGATCATTGTTCCTAATTTTTACTGACAGTCTACTGACTGGAATGGTACCAGCTGATTGGAGAAAACCCAATGTAGAACGAATATTTAAAAAGCGCCCAAAATACATCTCTGGGAATTACAGACCAGTTAGCCTAACATCAATAGTATGTAAACTCTACATAATATCATAACCATCATATCATACTCATACATAATTATTCCCAACTATACCCAACCATATCCAATTATACCCAACTAGACCCAATCATACCCAACTAGACCCAACCAGACCCAATCATACCCAACTAGACCCAACCAGACCCAATCATACCCAACTAGACCCAACCAGAACCAATCATACCCAACTAGACCCAACCAGACCCAATCATACCCAACTAGACCCAACCAGAACCAATCATACCCAACTAGACCCAACCAGACCCAATCATGCCCAACTAGACCCAACCAGACCCAATCATACCCAACTAGACTCAACCAGAACCAATCATACCCAACTAGACCCAACCAGACCCAATCATACCCAACTAGACCCAACCAGACCCAATCATACCCAACTAGACCCAACCAGAACCAATCATACCCAACTATACCCAACCAGACCCAACCATACCCAATTATACCCAACCATAACAGACACCAATCTTTTAGGTAGGTTTCTCACATTTTGAAGTGAGTCTGAGGAATTGTACCCATTCAGCCAAAAGAACATTTGTGTGGTCAGGTGCTGATGTTGGATGAGAAGACATGGCTCGTAATTGATGTTCTTGTGCTGCAGTGCTCATGTACTAACAAGAATAAGAGGAGAGAGCAGAGTGACAGAGAGATGAGCTTTCAAGGTCAACTTCAACTCCAAAAACCCACTAACCCCCCTGCAAGAAGTTCACTGTACAGCAGAGCTCATACAGGGAGATTGGCAGCCAGTAAAAGGAGCCAATCACTTGAGAGAGATGAGCTCATCGATTTGCTGTTTCCCCTTTCACACTATGGCGGCACAGTGGTGTAGTGGTTAGCACTCTCACCTAGCAGTAGAAAAGGGTCACTGGTTTGAATCCCAACCACTACACTACCTGCCTGGAGTTTGCATGTTCTCCCTGTGCCTGCGTGGGTTTCCTCTGGGTACTCCGGTTTCCTCCCACACTCCAAAGACATGCAGGTAGGTTAATTGGCTTCTGTCCAAAATTGGCCCTGGTATATGAATGGTGACCTTAGATTGTGGGCTCCTTGATGGTAGGGACCAATGTGAGTGTGCAATGTACAGGGATAGGGGAAGACACTCACTCAGGTTGAACTGGATGGACTAGTGTCTTTATTCAATCTTACTAACTATGAAACATTCAAGGTCAACTTTGGCTCCAAAAACCTACCACTAACCTCCCAGAAGAAGTGCACTGTAGAGCAGAGCTCATAAAGGGAGATGGGAAAAGAGTACAAGGAGCCAATCAGATGAGAAAGATTAGCTCATCAGTTGACTGCTTCTCATTTCACTTTCAAGGTCAACCTTGGCTCCAAAAGCCTTCCACCAACCCCAAAAAGAAGTCCACTACACGGAAGAGCTCATACAGGAAGACCGGCAACTAGTACAAGGAACCAACAACTAGCTGGAAGAGATGTGTCCATCAGTTGGCTGCTTCCCGTTTCACTTTCAAGGTCAACCTTGGCTCCAAAAGCCTTCCACCAACCCCAAAAAGAAGTCCACTACACAGAAGAGCTCATACAGGAAGACTGGCAACTAGTACAAGGAACCAACAACTAGCTGGAAGAGATGTGTCCATCAGTTGGCTGCTTCCCGTTTCACTTTCAAGGTCAACCTTGGCTCCAAAAGCCTTCCGCCAACCCCAAAAAGAAGTCCACTACACAGAAGAGCTCATACAGGAAGACTGGCAACTAGTATAAGGAACCAACAACTAGCTGGAAGAGATGTGTCCATCAGTTGGCTGCTTCCCGTTTCACTTTCAAGGTCAACCTTGGCTCCAAAAGCCTTCCACCAACCCCAAAAAGAAGTCCACTACACAGAAGAGCTCATACAGGAAGACCGGCAACTAGTACAAGGAACCAACAACTAGCTGGAAGAGATGTGTCCATCAGTTGGCTGCTTCCCGTTTCACTTTCAAGGTCAACCTTGGCTCCAAAAGCCTTCCACCAACCCCAAAAAAGAAGTCTACTATACAGCACAGCTCATACAGGAAGACCGGCAACTACGGTAGTACAACAAACAAACCAGCTGGAAGAGATGTGGCTGCTTCCTTGTTCACTTTTAAGGTCAACCTTGGTTCCAAAAGCTTACCACCCCAAACACCCCCAATCATTTTTTTTTTTAACCTGCAGTGGGTGCGCAAAAACTAAACATTAGCAAGTGAACAAAACAAATGCATGTGAACACACACAAGAGAGTGTGCTTAGGGTGTGTCTCCGGTCCACTTCCCAAAGTAGGACCCATCCCTGACTCCATGCGAGGCTCCTGATGTGGGTAAGGCACACTCAGGTGAACCTAGCCAAAAGGCCTGGTGAACCCTGCTACTCATGATCAGCCAAAGCCAACCACCAAGTACTAGGTGAGAAGCTTTCCCGAAAAGAGACACCCCCCCTCCTCCCAGGCAGGGAAGGAAGGAACTTAATGGCCACACATCCTCCCCTTTCCTTCAGGGTAGGCCCCAATGAGTTGAAAGAGATTAGCTCATCGGCTGGCTGCTTCCTGTTTCACTTACAAGGTCAAACCTGGCTCCAAAAGCTTACCACTAACCACCAGAACCTAGTAGACAGAGCCAATCAGTTGACAGAGATGAGCTCATCAGTCTTTTGCTCCTATTTTCGCTGTCAAATCACCTCAGGGCTGTGTAAATCTCAGGACTGGATGGACAGAAAATACAACCCCTTTGGCAGGTAAAGCAGCTCCCGTTGATGTATTTAATGTGTATTTAGATATTGTCCTGGAGTTCAGCTTTAAATAATACTAAAATACGTTGAACAAAGCCAATTTTTTCGAATAATTCATTATTTAGAGGGCTCTTGACGTCATATATGCTGAAAAAGCTCAACATTTGTCAATCTTCTTGAAATAATTCATGAGCAAAATAAAAAAAAATAAAAACATGCATGCATAACATTAGGGCTGATCGAGGAATTGCTAATTTTGTCCTCCTAAAAGGTGTCACACTTTATAAGATTAGCGCCACAAATTGGTAACCTATTGCCGGCCCGCTTCTGCCTAAATACGTTTTGATGCGGAAATAATGGCTGTAATAGTGAAAATAAGTGAATGGGTGCAATGCATTTATCATTATTAAACTTATTACTGTAACATTTATTGTAATATTATGCTCCAGTCCCGCATATTTAGCCATCCCTGGGAACTTTTCCCTCCTGGCCATGGAAGGAAAGCGCTGCCTTAACCCCTGAGCTAAAAGACGGGGCTTCCATGTTTGCATGTTTATATTACATCCCCCCACATACATTATTCTAATTTTATTTCATTGTTTCCAGCCGATGCACATGAGAGATCTGCCAACATATTTTAAATTGAAACTTCTTTTTAACCAGGGAAAATTAAAAAGAAAAAAAAGAAAAAAGCCTCAGAGATGCTTCTCGTGTTCTTTTTTATTTTTATATTTTATATTTGTTTTAAAGACATGAAGCATTTAATACTTTATTTTATTTTTTTGCT
Source organism: Lithobates pipiens (assembly GCF_037356315.1). Taxonomy (NCBI): domain Eukaryota; kingdom Metazoa; phylum Chordata; class Amphibia; order Anura; family Ranidae; genus Lithobates; species Lithobates pipiens. Next base: position 11,357,772 of record NW_027507686.1, on the reverse strand, counting down.
ACTTTAATTTACACTAAATCTATCATTTTCTATGAATTTTTACGTTAAGTGGCCTTGGAATAAATATAATAAAATCTGCAAACACCTGACCATTACACCCACTCTAAGCAGGGCCGTCTTTAAGGCAGGGCAAAAAGGGGCAGCTGCCCTGGGCCCTGTCATTGTTGTGGGGCCCAAAACAGCTGCCTCATACTTGCCAACTATCCAGGTTTAAATTCCCTTGTCCCTTGAAGTTTTATTCCTGTGCTGAGTCCTAATGTCTGTGTGAAGTGCTGCTACTAATGCTGCCCAGCTCTGCCCTATTGTTGTGTGCAAGTGACTCACCTGCAGACCCTGGGTTTACATACAAATAACCAGCATTCATATGTAAATAGCAGTGACAATACTAAGTAAATAGCTGCGGCTGGCGGCATTGATATGTAAATAAAGGTGGCATTCCTAAGTATATCATGCTCCCCTGCTGTGAGGAGGTAATGTGCTGTAACCTCTAGCAACTAATCAGTGAGCCGTCACATGTGCTGTAACCTCTAGCAACTAGTCAGTAAGCAGTAATGATATGCTGTAACTGCTGGCAACCAATCGCAATTGCTGCCTGATCTGATACAGAAAAATGATTTTAGGTCTAGCTGCTATTTATTGTATGTCTCAGAGTAGGTGGAGAGGGAAATTGCGTGGGGGGGGCAAGAAAAATTTTGCCCAGGGCCCAATCTATATTAAAGACGGCCCTGACTCTAAGTGCCAAAGTTGACGACCCTCCAAATGATTGAGTTCAGGTGTTTCCAGTGATATTTTAAACAATTGTGTGCTTGCAATCTTATGGTAACAGTTTTGGTGAAGGACCTTTTTTGTTCCAGCATGAATTGGGCACAAAAGCCAACTCCATAAAGACATGGTTTGATGAGTTTGGTGTGGAGGAACTTGTGTGTCCTGCACAGAACTTTGACCTCAACCCTACTGAACCCTTTTTGGGTGAAGCAAGGGTGGACTGACCATTTGGCCACTCGGGCACTGCCCGAGGGCCCCGAGCCACTAGGGGGCCCCATCAGGGTTGCCAGCCTCAGTAAAACCAGGGACAGTATGTAAAAATCTGTGTTTTTTTTACATCCCGAGATTATAGCTGCCCCACCTCTCCAGTAACTTCTCAGCCAATAGAAACATGTCTGTGTATACTGTGTGTATACTGTGTAGCCCCATAATCTCTGATTGCCTGGGGGCACCATAATCTCCTATTACCCGGGGCCCCATGAGTTGTCAGTCCGCCCCTGGGGTGAACTGCAAAGAAGCCAGGTCTTCTGGTCCAATGTCAGTATCTCACCTCTCAAATGCTCTTTTGGCTGAATGGGCACGAATTTCCACAGACATAGTCCAAAAACCTTTTTGGAAAGCCTTCCTAGAATAGTGGAGGCTGTCATAACTGCAAAGAAGGAGCCAACTCCATATTAATGGCCATGAGTTTGAAATAAGATCTCCTGCAAGCTCATATATCTATGATGGTCAGGTGTCCACAAGTGCTGGGCCATATAGTGGTAAAATTAGATCTTATTTTTCACCTCACCCCCATGTTCCGTTGACAGCATTAGAATTCCTCTTTTTCTCAATAGCTAACATCACATCCATCATGAATCTAACACGAGGCATAAAAACAAGCCCTCCTCATTGACTCCAGAGCATTTTGTCAACCAGGTAGAAGCCTGAAAAGGGGGTCTTGCGTGGCCCCCAAAACATCACACTAAGCTGTGATGTGAACATATCAATAAACTTCTTGACGCTATTTCAAAGGTCCTTGGTGTGCAGGGGAAGAAGATGGCAGTGCTGCACCTGGTATATACAGTATATCCCCGATATATCCCTTAATCTAGCTTCCATCCATGGGTGCATCATCAGGATACAAGGGCCTGAACCCAAAAGAGGAGAGTGGAAGAAGAGGACAATGCTGGAACCACTGGGTGTGACCACATGCCTGAAGAAGGGGTCCTGCATGGCCCTAAGGCCGCGTACACACGACCAGACTTTGAGGGACTAGGTCCGACGGACTTTCGGCGGAGTTCTGACAGAGTTCTGACGGACTTTCCGAATTAATAGACTTGGCCACACACAATGACACCAAAGTCCGACGGATTCGAATGTGATGACGTACGACTAGACTAGAATAAGGAAGTTCATAGCCAGTAGCCAATAGCTGCCCTTGCGTCGGTTTTTGTCCATCGGACTAGCATACACACAAGCGGATTTCTCAGTAGGAACTAAGTCCGGCGGAGTTCCGGTGTAAAAATTTAAAACATGTTCTATTTCTAAAGTCCGCCAGATTTTTGGCAAGCAAAGGTCCGATGGAGCCCACACAAGATCGAATTGTCCGACGGACTCGTTCCGTCGGACCTTTGCTGTCAAAAAGTCCGGTCGTGTGTACACGGCATAATACATCAGAACAGAGCATTAGTCGCATTGATAAATTTCAAAGGTCATTGGTGTTATATTCCTTAACCTAGCTTCCATTCATGGGCGCATCATCAGGAGGCACAGGCCACATGACTGCAGAAGGGATCCTGAATGGCACCAAAACTATGCTGTGCTGTGCTCACTTCAATAATCTTCTGGACGCTATTTCAAAGATCCTTGGTGTGCTGGAGAAGAAGATGACGGCGCTGGACCCGGGCAGTAGAAGTAAAGAAGCAGAATGTACAGGACGACCCTGGAACCACTGGGTGGGTGAGTATGTGATTTGAGGACAACACAGATTCACACAAGAAGAACAACGTTTCGAGGCTACGCAGGACCCCTTTTTCAGGCTGTTCTCTATGCTGTGGTATGATAGTATCAATAAACTTCTGGACGCTATTTCAAAGATCCTGGGTGTGCTGGAGAAGAAGATGACGGCGCTGGACCCGGGCAGTAGAAGTAAAGAAGCAGAATGTACAGGACGACCCTGGAACCACTGGGTGGGTGAGTATGTGATTTGAGGACAACACAGATTTACGCAAGAAGAACAACGTTTCGAAGGCTACGCAGGACCCCTTCTTCAGGCTGTTCTCTATGCTGTGGTATGATAGTATCAATAAACTTCTGGACACTATTTCAAAGATCCTGGGTGTGCTGGAGAAGAAGATGACGGCGCTGGACCCGGGCAGTAGAAGTAAAGAAGCAGAATGTACAGGACGACCCTGGAACCACTGGGTGGGTGAGTATGTGATTTGAGGACAACACAGATTTACGCAAGAAGAACAACGTTTCGAAGGCTACGCAGGACCCCTTCTTCAGGCTGTTCTCTATGCTGTGGTATGATAGTATCAATAAACTTCTGGATGCTATTTCAAAGATCCTTGGTGTGCTGGAGAAGAAGATGACGGTGCTGGACCCGGGCAGTAGAAGTAAAGAAGCAGAATGCACAGGACGACCCTGGAACCACTGGGTGGGTGAGTATGTGATTTGAGGACAACACAGATTTACACAAGAAGAACAACGTTTCGAGGCTACGCAGGACCCCTTCTTCAGGTTGTTGTCTATGCTGTGGTATGATAGTATCAATAAACTTCTGGATGCTATTTCAAAGATCCTTGGTGTGCTGGAGAAGAAGATGACGGCGCTGGACCCGGGCAGTAGGAGTAAAGAAGCAGAATGCACAGGACGACCCTGGAACCACTGGGTGGGTGAGTACGTGATTTGAAGACAACACAGATTTACACAAGAAGAACAACGTTTCGAGGCTACGCAGGACCCCTTCTTCAGGTTGTTGTCTACGCTGTGGTATGATAGTATCAATAAACTTCTGGACGCTATTTTCAGAGATCCTTGGTGTGAAAAGAGGACGGTGCTTGCACCAGATAGTGGGAATCGGATTGTAGAGGACAAAGTTGTAACCACTGGGTGGGTGAGTATATGATTTGAAGGCAACATAGCATTGGGTAAGAGGTGGGTCCAAAATATACAGGGGGGGGGGGGGGGAAGGTGATGTTCTCCTTTAACATAAAGGTACAGCTGTCCTCTTTTTAATGGGAAAAGGAAATTACTTTGAAGATAATAGAAAATGCACCGAGAAACATGTCATAGACGGAAAGTGTAAAAAGGGGCATTTGGGTTTACAAAGAGACTACCGTATCAGCTGAAAAACAATACTTTGTACCTTATCAAATGTACACCTTGTTTAACGATCAACCCCTTCTGTCTGTTTCTCAGCATTGTAAGAAAAGCAGATGTCTTATTGAAAAGTGATAAAATGATGCTGTTAACTTGCCAAGCACAGCACAAAGCACAACCCCACTACCTTTCCAGCTACAACCCGCAAAAAGGTTTTTTTTTTGTTTTTTTTTTAATTTCATTTTTTTTTTTCATTTTTCCTTCCTACCTGCGTGTTTCGATGCCAAGGCAGATGATTCTGATGTAGGCTGATCACCCATCACAGGAAAAAAAAAAAACGCGCTTGCATACTGCGCCGATAACTTAAGATGAAAGCACACCAGAACAAAGGAAGCTCTGTATTGTGAAGATATGTTTAGATTCCCAAATATTTTATCACTCAACAAATAGAGATACCCATACTAATAATGACAAGGAACAGATGGAGGCCCACATTGTCTGCCGTACCATCGTGGAAAGGGAAAAAAAAAAAAAGCTGATTTCAGCACATCAAGATTCATTTTCTTTCTGGGCGAAGAAAGTAAGGGAGGAGGATACGGAAGCGTTGTTCCGGATAGGATATAAGTTCGGGATTATCTGTCATTGGTTTGGCATTGGCCTCTCGTATTATGGTCTGAGTTCTGAACTTAAGAGATTGAATCCCTAACTGTATGATTTTGAGTTTGCCAATGTGCATGAACAATTCCCTTTTTTTCCCATAAAATACTGTTTTCTTCTTTTTCTCGACCTTTGTTCCAGATGTGTACCGCCACATGTAGCTCAATTATGTAAATAGACTAAGTTTGGCCCCCACGCCCTTTCCTACTTCATTGGTCAATGGAGAGGTCATTTAGTGCCAACAGGAAAATGCAGGTGAAGGCACCAGCTTCCTGCACTTTTGCTTTGCATAAAAGATTGGGGGCTCTGGGAGAAAGCTGAACCAACACATGGTGCCTTTTATTTCATCAAAATATATTTACCAATGTTTACCTAAATAGTGGCGCATCCCTTTCTTGTTACTTTTGTTGCAGCCCCTGAAACACGTTGGCTACAAATTTTATCAAAAAAAAAAGCGCATTGAATGAGAACCCTTTATTGGCCTTTTTCACCCACTGATTAGAGCTGAGTGTTTGCAGGATTTAAGTCCTTTCTACAAGTGTATGGCTTTTCCACCATTGGGTTTCGTCTAAGTGGGCTACTTTTATTCTTTTACACTAAATGGACAGTGGATACTATAACAATGCTAATGCCCCAAAACATAGGGCTTGATAAAGGGGCAGAGCCCTGAATCAGATAGCTACGCCCATTAACATGATGCCATCCTGATCCAGCCTACCACGTCACTTCCGGTTCCAGCCAGCGGTGCGTTCCACGCTGATTCCACAGCATCTAACAGGCCCAATCGCTTCCTGATACCGCTACGTTGCCTGGTAACTCTTTCCTGTCAAACTCTGCACACGTCACAAAAAGTCTCTAGACCAGGGGTCTTCAAACTACGGCCCTCAAGTTGTTCAGGAACTACAATTCCCATCATGCCTAGTAAAGTCTGTGAATGTCAGAGTTATTATTATACAGGTTTTATATAGCGCCATCAGTTTGCGCAGCGCTTTACAACATGAGGGCAGACATTACAGTTACATTACAATTCGGTACAAGAGGAATCAGAGGGCCCTGCTCATTAGAGCTTACAATCTAAAAAGGAAGGGTCAATTGATACAAAAGGTAATAGCTGTGGGGGGAATGAGCTGATGGAGGAAGTAAAACAGTGTTAGTTATGCCGCGTACACACAATCAAATTGTTCGGCGTACTTAGTACGGCAAACAATCCGGCGGATAGTCCGGTGGACTTTCTACCAAACGGACTTGGCCACACACGGACACACAGAAAGTCAGACGTTTGCTAGCGCGATGACGTACAGCACGTACGATGGGACTAGAAAAAGGAAGTTCAATAGCCAGTAGCCAATAGCTTCCTTTTCGTACTTGCTTCTGAGCATGCGTCATTCTTAGTCCGCCGGACTAGCATACTGACGAACGTATTGTCCGCTGAAACCCAAGTCCGGTGGAAAGATTGGACTGCAAAAATACTTTCTAAGTCCGCCGGACTTTACGCTGAGAAAGTCCACTGAAGCCCACACACAATCGAATTGTCTGGTGAAATGCGTTTCGGTGGACTAAGTACGCCGGACAATTTGATCGTGTGTACGCGGCATTAGAAGCAGGATATGCTTCTTTGAAGAGAAGGGTTTTCAGGGATCGTCTAAAGATGGATAGATTAGGGGACAGTCGGACAGATTGGGGCAGGGAGTTCCAAAGGATTGGAGAAGCTCTAGAGAAATCCTGGAGGCGAGCATGGGAGGAGGTGACAAGGGAGCTAGAGAGCAGGAGGTCTTGGGATGACCGAAGAGAGCGGCTTGGTTGGTATTTTGGGACTAGGTCAGTGATGTAGCTGGGGGCAGAGTTATGGATGGCTTTGTAAATTATTGTTTGTACTTTGAATTTTATTCGTTGGGTGAGTGGAAGCCAGTGCAGGGATTTGTACAATTCCTCATGGGACGTGTAGTTCCCCAACAGCTGCAGGGCCGTAGATTGAAGATCCCTGCTGTAGGATCTTTGGTTTGTGCTGGCAAGCTTCCCTAATGAACAGGTCCGTCTTTAATATTGATTGGACCCGGGGAAATTTTTTTCTTTGGGGCCCCCCTCCCCCCATGCAATTTTGCTCTCCACCTTCTCTGAGTCATACAATAAATAGCAGCTAGACTTAAAATCAGTTTTCTGTATCAGATCAGGCAGTGATTGGGATTGGTTGCCAGAGGTTACAGCATTTCATTACCGCGTATTGACTGGTTGCTAGAGGTTACAGCACACATTAAGGCTCACTGATTAGTTGCTAAAGGTTACAGAACATGATTTCTGCTTGTTGATTGGTTGCTAGAGATTGCTCTACAGTAATTCTGCTCACTGGTTGCTATAGGTTACAGCACATCTTCTCCTCTCTGCAGGGGGGCATGATATGCATATGAATGCCACCTTTATTTACATATCAATGCCGTCTGGCTCATATATTTACATATGAATGTCATTTCTATTTACATACGAATGACGGTTATTTACATGTAAACACAGGTTCTGCAGGTGAGTCATCTTTACACACCAATAGGGCAGAGCTGGGCAGCATTAGTAGCAGCACTTCACACTGAGATATCGGGACACAGCACAGGACTGAAACCTCAAGGGACGAGGGAATTTAAACTGGGATGTTTGGCAAGTATGAGGCAGCTTCTTTGGGCCCCACAACAATGACAGGGCCCAGGGCAGCTGCCCCTTTTGCCCTGCCTTAAAGACAGCCCTGCTAATGAACTCTGCAGATAAAAGGCCTGGCTATTGATTTTCCTAACATTATGTTCAGCAAGCGAGTGCATATTGTTTGAACCTTTACTGTTTTAATAAAGTGCTGCACTTAGTTGGTGGTGCCCCATTCCGTTACTTTTGTTGCAGCCCTCGAAACATGTTGGCTACAAATTTTTATCAAATAAAGCACTTTGTTGGCCTTTTTTTTCACCCACTGATCGGCGTTGAGTGCTCGTTGCATTTCAGTCCTTTCTATAAGCATATTGCTTTTCCACTGTGGGGTTTTGTCTAAGTGATCTACTTTTATTCTTCTACACTGGATGGACAGTGGATATTGTTACTTATTTTCCCACCAAGGGTTTTATTGCCGTATCTACCATGCAAAGATTTCCCTTTCCACTGCATTCTGAAAACTGAAACGCCATTGTTCGCCGGAGATGTCCTCTTTACTCACAAGTGGGCAATACCTTTAACATTCAAAAATTCTAAAAATTGCCTTCTTTTATCCCTTTTGATTTGAGTTTTTTTTTTCCTTTGCGTTTCAAAGCCATATAAAAAAAGAAAGATTTAGTGAAATCTGAAAGACAAGCCATCTTCCACAGGTAAACATTACTTAATGAATACTTTAAACAGCATCCTCCTTTGTGCGGCAAAGATTGAATTATTTGGCGGTTGACTAATAACTTGCTTTGCCGATAATGAATGCCTTTCTTCAGCAACAAAATTATCCTCATGAGCGCATCAACCTTTGTTCGTATTTAGTGAAATAAAATTGGAGCAAATAGATGAGAAGATAAACAAAAACCTGATCCGTCCTCCTCTTATTGACACACAGAAATGAAATGTTTTCATTCACTAAAGCATGATGTGGGGAAGGACACTTTAATCTGCGTCGAGCTGGATAATGACAACGCTCGGATCCTGAAATATTTCCACCGACAGACAATGCAACTAGAAGCATTAATGGACAACATACGTGAAATGCAACGCAGACCTACAGCGCTCCATCCATATTACTTTTTTATTAAATGGATAGGCTGCATCCTCAGTGATGTCACCAGTTTCTAATAAATGGATAGGCTGAATCCTCAGTGATGTCACCAGTTTCTAATAAATGGATAGGCTGCATCCTCAGTGATGTCACCAGTTTCTAATAAATGGATAGGCTGCATCCTCAGTGATGTTACCAGTCTCTAATAAATGGATAGGCTGCATCCTCAGTGATGTTACCAGTCTCTAATAAATGGATAGGCTGCATCCTCAGTGATGTCACCAGTTTCTAATAAATGGATAGGCTGCATCCTCAGTGATGTTACCAGTCTCTAATAAATGGATAGGCTGCATCCTCAGTGATGTCACCAGTTTCTAATAAATGGATAGGCTGCATCCTCAGTGATGTTACCAGTCTCTAATAAATGGATAGGCTGCATCCTCAGTGATGTCACTGGTCTCTAATAGATGGATAAACTGCATTCTCAGTGATGTCACCAGTCTCTAATAAAAGGATAGGCTGCATTCTCAGTGATGTCACCAGTCTCTAATAAAAGGATAGGCTGCATTCTCAGTGATGTCAACCGGGCTCTAATAAATTGATAGGCTGCATCCTCAGTGATGTCACCAGTCTCTAATAAATGGATAGGCTGCATCCTCAGTGATGTCACTGGTCTCTAATAGATGGATAAACTGCATTCTCAGTGATGTCACCAGTCTCTAATAAATTGATAGGCTGCATTCTCAGTGATGTCACCAGTCTCTAATAAATGGATAGGCAGCATCCTCAGTGATGTCACTGGTTTCTGATAAATTGATAAACTGCCTTCTCAGTGATGTCACCAGTCTCTATTACAGTGTTTATCAGTCCTCAAGGCGCCATAACAGGTCACGTTTTCAGGATTTCCCTCAGATGATGATTACTAAAGCAGTAAAACTGATCAAATCACCCGTGCAAAATAATGGAAAGCCTGGTTGAACTTTCAGTGATGTCACCGGTCTCTAGTGAACGGATAGTCTGCATTCCTATTGATGTCATCAGTCTCTACAGAATGTATAGGATGCATTGTCAGTGATGTCACCAATATCTAGTGAATGGATAGGCTGCATTCTCAGTAATGTTAACACTCTCTACTAAATGGATAGGCTGCATTGTCAGTGATGTCACCAGTCTCTAGTGAATGGATAGGCTGCATTGTCAGTGATGTCACCAGTCTCTAGTGAATGGATAGGCTGCATTCTCAGTGATGTCACCAGTCTCTAGTGAATGGATAGGCTGCATTCTCAGTGATGTCACCGGTCTCCAGTGAATGGATAGGCTGCATTCTTAGTGATGTCACCAGTCTCTAGTGAATGGATAGACTGCATTCTCAGTGATGTCACCAGTCTCTAGTGAATGGATAGGCTGCATTCTCAGTGATGTCACCGGTCTCAAGGGAATGGATAGGCTGCATTCTCAGTGATGTCACCAGTCTCTAGTGAATGGATAGGCTGCATTCTTAGTGATGTCACTAGTCTCTAGTGAATGGATAGGCTGCATTCTCAGTGATGTCACCAGTCTCTAGTGAATGGATAGGCTGCATTCTCAGTGATGTCACCAGTCTCTAGTGAATGGATAGGCTGCATTCTCAGTGATGTCACCGGTCTCCAGTGAATGGATAGGCTGCATTCTTAGTGATGTCACCAGTCTCTAGTGAATGGATAGGCTGCATTCTCAGTGATGTCACCGGTCTCCAGTGAATGGATAGGCTGCATTCTTAGTGATGTCACACAGTCTCTAGTGAATGGATAGGCTGCATTCTCAGTGATGTCACCAGTCTCTAGGGAATGGATAGACCTTTATTCTCAGTGAGGTCATCCGTCTCTGATGAATGGATAGTCCACATTTTCAGCGATTTCACTGGTCTCTAATGAATGCAGATTGTTACTTTGATTATGTCACCACAATCCAAAAGGTTACACACATCCTCATTTCCTTTCATCCTTGACAACTCCCAGGTATCATCAATGTATATTTTGAGCTTCCTGGGTGGACTTCATTCACACTCCATCCAATCTAGATCTTGAGAAATACAGAGTAGTCCAAATCTCAGGAGACTCTTTCAATGATCTGGAGTGTCTTCCTGGTAGGACGGTGACATCACGCTCAGCCATGTGGAAGACAGAGGTAGTGTAAAAATAATTCTAACATTTTGGTTTACAGGTACATTTTTATCTGTCGGTGATTTGTAAAGGGGAGGGGGCCAGGGCCAATTTTTGCGGACCTCACATTTTGTTGCAAGGTCCACATTAAGCAAAGGTTTTCACACAGCCATAATAAATTCCTTCCCCTGTCTGAAAGTCATTACACCGAGGTACTGTTAGGTAATAATACGGTTGGTTCTCAGACAAAACATGGCAGGGAGTTAACTGCTTAGGTTTCCAAGCCGTGACAAAAATACCATTAAGTTGCTTAAAATATACCGAGGCAAAAATTACACTTTAGAAACCTCATGTGCACACTGCTATTTTAGAAGTTTTACTAAAATGATCACCTTCTTTGTACTCGGCACTAATTCTTCATGCAAATTTGAGACCCTGGAAGGCTTCCTGTGGTTCTGAGGAATGGTAAAGTTTTTTCATTAAACCTTGAAGAGAACCATTCATGACTATGCTTAGGCAAAAAAATTAAATATTCCGTATTAAATGATGACAATGGTGCAGACTTAAGATTTAGGACTTAAGATAGGTTAGTATTATACGTCTAAGCCCCTGTAGAGATTTCCACAACCAAATCCGTCGGATTTTGCCCATCGGATTTTGTCCGTTGGATCTTGTCCGAAACTGTTGCATACACGCGGTCGGACAAAGTTGGCGAAAAATCAGATCTTTCAGAACGTGATGACGTAATTTTGTTACGATGGGACTACGTTCAGGCTAGTAGCCAATAGCTTTGATGTAGGAATTTGATCTGAGCATGCGTGGCACTTGGTCCGATCAAAATTCTGTACACATGATCAGAGTATGTCCGATCGGCCCAGTTGGTCAGGAAATATTTCCAACATGTTGGAAAATTGGGTCCGACGGATATTCCGACGGAATCAGTCCGATGCATACCACACACAGTCGGATTATCCGACGACACGGCCCGATAGGACACATTCTGACGGATTCTCCGACCGTGTGTGCAAGGGCTAAGTCTGTTTCTTCAGCTTGAGTGGCAGGGTTAAACGGTCACCTAAAGTCCAGCAGCTTCTTTCCTGTTAACTGGCTGATCTCTTCTAAACTCATACAGTCTCCAAACTCAACCATTCCCAACCAGAATTCCATAGAACTGTGGGGTTCCTCCAGAGGTTGTCAGGGGTTCCTTTATCTCTGGCTGATTTACCTCCCATTTGATGGTGCCTAGATAGTTTCAGGGCTAACACTATATGGACACACTGCAAGATTATATGAACCTCATCTGATCTCATATAGACTTCCAACTCAGCCATTCCCAACCAGATTTCCATAGAACCGTAGGGTTCCTTCAAGGATTGCTAGGGGTTCCTTGATCTGTGGCTGATGTACCTCCCATTTGATGGTGCCTAGATAGTTTCAGGGCAAACACTATATGGACACACTGCAAGATTATATGAACCTCATCTGATCTCATATAGTCTCCCAACTCGGCCATTCCCAACCAGATTTCAATAGAACCGTAGGGTTCCTTCAGGGGTTGCTAGGGTTTTCTTGATCTGTGGCTGATTTACCTCCCATTTGATGGTGCCCAGGTAGTTCCAGGGCCAACACCTCTTGGCAAAGCACCAAAAAAATAAAAAAACAGTCTGTAAGGGGGGCATTTTGATCACCATTGTAAGGGGGCCATTACTGTGTCTCCAGCTTGAATGTTTAGGTTCAAAATCCCTTTGAAGTCTGACAGCTACTTCCCTGACAACCTGCTCATATCATCTCCCAGTTCAGCTTTCTCAATCGAGGTTTTCACAGAACCCTAGGGTTCCTCCAGAGTATGCTAAGGGTTGTTTGAGGTGTGGCTGATTGACCTCCTGAGGTGTGGCTGATTGACCTCCTATTTGATGGTGTCTGCATATTCGTGAGGCCAACACTGCTTAGCAAAGTCAGCTGCATGGCACCAGTGATCTTTTTAATTATCTGTAAAGGAGGCATTTTGACCTATTTTATGTCCTTTTTTAATTTTACCAGGTATATTTAAAGTAGATGTAAGCCCTAGCTGGGAAGCTCATGGACAAGTGCGAAGAACAGGCCCAGGTGAGGACGGAGCTGCTTCCCTAGACAGGTGAGTGTCTGTTTATTAAAGGGTCGTTGGTTCGAATCCCAACCACGACACTACCTGCCTGGAGTTTGCATGTTCTCCCTGTACCTGCGTGGGTTTCCTCCGGTTTCCTCCCACACTCCAAAGACATGCAGGTAGGTTAATTGGCTTCTGTCCAAAATTGTCCCTAGTATATGAATGGGGACCTTGGATTGTGGGCTCCTTGAGGGTATGGATCGATGTGGAAATGAAAGATTAGGGCTGTGGAAATTAAAGATTAATTCCTCGATTAATCAATGAATTTTTTTGATCGATCAAAATTCTTTTGATCGGTACTCACCTCTCAGTCGGCTTCCGGGTATTCAGGGAGTTCCGTCGGAGATCCGGTGACGTCACGGACATCGACGTCACCGGACTCCTCCCCCCTTCCCGAAGTGCCTCCTTCTGCTAACGAAGGGAAGGGGGGATGAGTCCAGTGACGTCGAAGTTCTGATTGAACGTAACGCGTATGGGGCGGAGCTATGCATGACGTCACCCCGCTGCGGCCCTAGGGAACTAACACGATTGTCGGCTTTACATGCTGTGTTTTTATCATCTTTATGTGAGTAGTTTTGTGTTTGAACACAAAAATGAAATCTTATACTTAAGCGGTGAGCACTTCGATCTTTTCTTTCTACCCATGACCTGGCGTCCTTGCTGAGATCTAAGGAGACGTGAGAGAAGTTTACGGTCCAATTTAACCCTTTTTGATAACCGCTTGCATGACCACCTGTTTGCACAGGGGTCCATGCCATAAGGTGAGAGCGATTAGTTAGACCGGAGGTGGAGGGATTGCCACGCTACTGTGGGAAAACAAAAAAAAATGACTTACGTCAGTGCTACAGTTTGAATTTAAAATGTATTTTATGTGAACTGCGAAGTTAAGTCCTGGATTGTGGAAACGAACTAGTGTCGGGTGATTGTATATATCAGGGATGTGCAATTAGCGGACCTCCAGCTGTTGCAGAACTACAAGTCCCATGAGGCATAGCAAGACTCTGACAGCCACAAGCATGACGCCCAGAGGCATGATGGGACTTGTAGTTTTGCAGCAGCTGGAGGCTCCGCTAATTGCATATCCCTGGTATATAGTGTATACCACATTTACCACTGACTAATGCAGAGTTGCAATGCAAGGAGATCAGCGAAAAGTAGTTGGATCTGTATGTGTGTTATAATTAATCGAGATTAGTCGATTAATCGATAAAAAAAAAACAAAAAAACGATTAATCGAACACGAAAATTGTAATCAGTAACAGCCCTGATATATATATATATATATATGTTATTTTTTAGTAGCAAATGAGTGTTCAGTTAGACTTTACTATGAAGGTAATGTTTTGGAGGTGCCGTCAAATGTTAAATTTCTCCCACTTCACCTCCTTTGTAGCGAGTACTGTTCCTTTGCTATGGGTTTCTGATGATGAGACCACAAAGTCGCGGTCAGCGTCTCACCGCTGACACCGTCCCGCTGCACTGCGCGGGGTCGAAACGCCCGGTAGCCAGGTGTCCGTAGTGCGAGCCCCGGCAGGAACGCTCGGCATCCGTTTATTAAGAGTGAATACGTTTCAGTTAGATGAAAAGTGAAGGAAGCAATACATCTCTGCTAGGATTAATGTCAGCGGCACTTTACAGTGATGTATTGTGACAGCTCATCATTGTACCGGATCCACAGGCACAACCCGGCTGTCCCCGCACTTCTTACACCCACAAACATGACCCGAAAAGGCAACATGGAAAACATCCTCCGGAGAGCCTACAGCGAGGGAAGACTGGATGCAATATAAAGGGGAACCCCGTGCCATTGTGGTTAATGTAGCAATTCATTTTAATTAATATGCACCACCCACGGCGGGGATTTCCATATTATTTTGTTGACAATACAATGCATTGCCTTATTCGAAACCAGCCCCGTCCCGGTTTATAATTTATCAATGTTACATTTTTTAAAAAAAAATGCTTCTAGCGAGGATTGACTTTTTTGAGTCCAGAAGGCCTTGAAGTATGCTGATCAGTGGTGGCCGCTCCATTAGGGCCCCCAATCCACGTGCCCTGCCCCTAATCTACATGCTGGATGCATGGATTTTAATTAATATTCGATATTGTCTTCCTACTTCTCCTCCCGGCCAATCAGGAAACGGGTCTCAAGACCTGATTAGCCAAGAGGAGAAGCGATTGTATTGGCCGGGAGCAGTGGAGGAGACGCAGAGGTGAAGCCGCCGAAGCTGCGATGGAGTTTGTGTGCGGTTGGTGGGCAAGCAATGGGGGGGGGGGGATGTTGGGTTTGACCAAACTAATTGGGGGGTTGTTTGTTTGCTGCCCCCTCCCCCCCAAAAAAAAATAATAGAGCACCAGCTGCCAATGATGCTGATAAAGGGTTATGCTTGATGCATGCCAGACAGCACCATCTTTGTTCAGGCATCATCCGGGGCGGGCCGTCTACTTTCTCATCTTCAATCATGACGATCGCTGTGCCTGTGCAGATCTTGGCTGTGATCACAAATGACAGACACAGATCAGCCCTACTGCAGCCTCTCACCTTGTAACTTGCTAAAAAAGTTACAGTGGAAGCTTGGATTACGAGCATAATCCGTTCCAGGAGAAATGCTTGGAATCCAAATCACTTGCATAACAAAGCGAGTTTCCCCATAGAATTCAATGGAAACTAAGATAATTTGTTCCGCATTGACTTCTATTACATGCAATACCGCATGTGGCCAGAGGTGGGGGGGAGGCGCCGGAAAGCCTCGGAAAAACTTTTTGAATCGTTCCGAGTGTCCCCAGCGCCCTCCCGCACCTCTGGTCAAATGCGGTACTGCACCGCCCATTAGCTTGAATTCTGCTCGTGTTGTGAGACAACACTTGCAAACCGAGTCAGAATAAAAAAAATTAAAAAAGTTGCCCGTCTTTCAAAACGCTCATTAACCGCGTTACTCGTAAACCAAGGTTCCACTGTATACTGTACAGCCTGATCCCGGAGGGAGAGGAGACTGAGCAAATGCTAACTGCTGCCTGCAGCAGACTGATGACATCATACACGCCTGGGTAAAGTCACTGACTGGAGATCAAAGAATGGCTTTTTAATTATAAACGGTGAAGCTTTATTTTTTGAAGAATGATACTGTTGCTCAGTGGCGGTTGGTGCTCAATATTTTGAGGGGGGGTGTGGCAAAATAAAGAAATAAAGATCACCCCCCCCCCCCCGGCAGAAGACAGGAAGGCGCAATCAGAGGCCTCCTTACCTTAAGACTCCTGGCCAATGGGGTCTCAGCATCTGCTTCCTGATTGGCCGGGAGTAGAATCAGGAAGACAATAGTGAATATTAATATGCTATTGTCACACAACTGGGTGGGCTCTGCGCCCTGAGCCCACTCTTTTTTGAAGCCAATTAGAGCCTCTGGCTATATTCATGTGCTTTAAAAAACAAACAAACATTGAAATCAATGCGTTTGGCATCCCTACGGCCCTTATTGACGGGCCGCCACTGCTGTTGCTGTATATTTTGACAGGTCAGGAATTGAATCATGCACATTGGAACGCACAGGGGCTGTGCCAGGTGTGTCTGGGCACACCCTAATCACTCTGTGCGGTGCCAATTCCTCAATCCTGATACTGCTTATGATTATCCCCCGTGTTGCCGCCACCCCTCCCCTTCTGCAGTGCCGCCAGCTTCCCTCCTCTCTCCTCGAGTTTAAACTTCAGCTTTAAAGCAATATTAAAATATAATAAAATAATAATTAATAATATTAATGTATAATGCAAACAAAATATAAGGTATGGAATGAAAACGGAACGGTTTTATTTAAATGACTCATTATCATGTTGGTGAGGAGGGAAAGGAGGAACCAAGCAGTGGCGGCCGCTCTATTAGGGGTGCAGGGGTGCCGCCCCTCTAATCCATGTGCCCGGCCCCTAATCTACATGTGGGGCGCCGGACGCATCAATTTCAATGAGGGTTTTTTTTTTTTTAAGCACATGATCAGACCCTGATGCTCTAATTGGCTTCAAAAAAGGGTGGGTTTGGGGCACAGAGCACTGTGCCCTGAGCCCACCTTGTTTTGTGACAATAGCGAAGGAATATTCGCTATTGTCTTCCTGCTTCTCCTCCCGGCCAGTCAGGAAGCGGGTCTTAAGGCTAGATTGGCCGTGAGAAGAAGCGACCGTATTGGCTGCCCGAGGAGGAGATGTAGGAGATGTAGGAGCCCCTGAAGCTGCCCACCTCCTAGAATGGGTAAGTACGGGGCTGGTGGGTGCACAGGCGATCGATGGGGGTGGGGGTTAAAGGGTGATTTGCTGAGCGATGGAGGGAGGGAAGGCCTGGGGGACTTTGACTGATGGACCACCCGAATGGGGGGTGGGTGGCAGGTGGTTTGCTTGCCACCCCCCCCCCAAAAAAAAATGGAGCACCAGCTGCCACTGAAGCCAAGGAAGGCAAAACTTCAGCTTTAAAGCATGATGACCATTATTAAGTGACAGGCGCTCTTTAGAGCAATCGTTTTACTGGCCGTAAAAATCAGAACGTTTCGGGATAAGAAGGGAGGAAAAGCAGAGTGTAGAATGAGCTTACAATCAAAGTCGGTGAGCGGTGAAAAGGCGGTGTGAGACATTCCTCGCCTTGGCGTTCTCGTCACTGACATCAGACGTCTTTCCCGCGATGAAGGATGTCTCAAATGTATCCAAGCACTTATGAATCTGCGCTATAAATGTAAATCTCTCCGTAGGCTTAAGTGCACATAAATCCTTAACTTTTCTTTTAATCAGTTATGCATTATATACTCGGGTGCATAAATGAAACGGATTGTCCTTTTAATCATTCGGATGTGACGCTAAGATCACCAACTTTTGTGTGAAAATAACTTTTTATGGAGGCTGGGATCAGATGGCCGATCGATTTAGCTGGAACCCGTGACACCAACCAGATGTAAAATGGCGGACTGGTCTATAAAAGAGGTGACAGGTCCCCTTTAAGAGAAGACGGCTTAAAGAGGAAGCCCTTTAAATGCTTTTTGATGATACCCATAAAAGAGATTATCTCGATGTAACTTTTTTTTCATTTTTTTTAGTTGCTTAATCTATTACATTTCTCTTTCTATTATTAATTAGAAATTTTACTGTATAAGCAGTCGTATTTGTTCATTGCATATGCAGGCTGTACTTGCTGGTAATGTTCTCACCTTTTTTAGTGTAAGGCCGCGTACACACGGGCGGACTGTATGGCGTACTTAGTCCGTCATACAATCCGACGGACAGTCCGTCATACTTTCGACTGAACGGACTTGACCACACACGGATGCACAAACAGTCCGTTGAAAGCTTGCGCGATGACGTGTACAGCACGTACGACGGGACTAGAAATAGGAAGTCCAATACACAGCAATGCAACCTTCCGCCGTGTAAATCCTTTTTGAGCATGCGCCATTCTTAGTCCGTCGAACTAGCCTACTGACGAGCGGATTGTCCGCTGAAACCAAAGTACGACGGACAGAATTTCGAAAAATCCGAAATACTTAGTACGCCGGACTGCACGCTGAAAAAGTCCGCTGAAGCCCACACACGAGCGGACTGTCCGCTGAAATGTGTTTCGACGGACTAAGTACGCCATACAGTCCGCCCGTTTGTACGCGGCATAACTCAACCAGACCAGGTCTGTTCTTTAAAAACAATAAACATCCACATCTATTCTCACTGCAAGTCTACCAGACAAGACGTCCTGATTGCAGTTCCGGCTGGTGCCCATTTTGGGGGGGGTTCAGGTCAAACAAACCGCCGCCACACCCCGTTCGGTCCATCTGTCAGTCAAACCCCCCCTCGTCGCTCAGTAAACTAAACACCCCCCCCCCATCACTTGCCCGTCTGCCCACCAGCACCACACCTACCCATAAGACCCGCTTCCTGATTGGCCAGGAGAATCAGGCAATATATTAATTTGCTATTGTCACACAACTGGGTGGGCTCAGGGCGCAGTGCTCTGCGCCCCGAGCCCACCCTTTTTGAAACCAATTAGAGCCTCAGGGTCTAATCGTGTGCTTAAAAAAAACACCCTCCACATCCTGTTTGGATCGGTCGGTCCATCAGTCAAACCCCCCCCTCGCTCAGTAAACCCCCCCCCCCCGTCACTTGTCTGTCCGTCCACCAGACCCACACCTACCCCATCCAGGTTGCGGCAGCTTTAGCTTCCCCCTGCGTCTTCCCCTCAATGGCTTCCCCCCGTGTCTCCTCCTACAGTAGAGTAAAATTGACTAGCAGCAGGACATTTTTAAAGACCAAGGCTAGGCCTAAACTTACTAGAGACAAGAAGTACAGGAGAGGGCTTTACTACAAGATACTGCAGAGGATACAGAAGTGTAAAATTGCCTAGCATCAGGACAATTTTAAAGAGCAAGGCTAGGCCTACTTTTTTTTTTTTTTTGAGACAAGGAGCACAGGCAGGGGCTTTACTACAAGATACTGTGGAGGATCCAGCAGTGGAAAATTGCCTAGCACCAGGACAATTTTAAAGAGCAAGGCTAGGCCTAAACTTACCAGAGACAAGGGGCACAGGCTGGATTGCAAAGGATACAGTAGAGTAAAACTGACTAGCAGCAGGACAGTTTTAATTATATTGGTAGTGACAACCCCAAACCCCATTCCTAGCTGCCTAATTAATTAATATAAAGTATAATGATTAAGAAAAATGTTGATCAACCGCCTATTTTTACAAGATACAGGATGCTGGAACCAAACTGCTCCCGCTCGTCATCTTCTAGTCTGCCGGTTTTCAGACTTGAAGGAACGAGGGAAAATCGTTCTCCTTACTGCATCTCTGAAATGACAATCCTCGCATTGCTTGCAGACGTCACGTCTGCGGTGGAATACCTTACGAGGAGCGATAGACAGGAGGGAAAAAAATTTTTCTCACGGCAGCTCTTTTGGCTTCCCCATTGATCCCTGCCAAATATACCTAACTTCTGACCTGCTAAAAGCTCCGTGTGCTACTCAAAGCATGCTGATAATAGTATCATGATAAATAGGCACTGTAATTGTAGTGGCCTTGAATATGTTCACATTTCATCCAGGTGGCTATCGGAGGAGGACTGAGACACGGCACAATTTTTCTTTTCTTTCTTTTTTTTTTTTACAGCCATCACAGAAAATTGCAGGCAGGAGGATTCCCCGCTGTGGAGAACCAGTTTTTAAAGAAGACCTCACAAGTCACTTGTATCTAATATAACCCCAACAAAAAAATGACTATATATATATATAATATATATATATATATATATATATATATATATATATATATATATATATATATATATATATATATATATATATATATATATATAATAATAAATATATATATAAATATATTATATTATTATATTTTTATATGATAAATGTATTACTATTATTATTATTACTACTATTTTATTATATTGTCATATTATCGATTTATTATTAATATTATATATATATATATATATATAGCCAGATCACCAGGTGATTACAGAGAGGGAAAAAAAGGTTAAAGAAAGAAAACGAATGCAACCACCACATCTAATGTGCTCCTTCATCCATAGCGGAGGCATGCCTCCAAAAGCTTTGAACTCGGAGACTGCCAGGCAACTAGCATTTTTTTAGAAGGGGCATAGCTACACCTCAGCAACAGGTTTCCTTGTATCCCTTCCCTCCAGCAGTATGCACGCAGGTGGCAGCACAGAGGTGGGTCTTACTCCATGTTGCCACATACACTATATTGTCAAAAGTATTGGGATACCTGCCTTTACACGCACACAAACTTTAATGGCATCCCATTCTTAGTCCGTAGGGTTCAATGTTGAGTTGGCCCACCCTTTGCAGCTATAAAAGCTTCAACTCTTCTGGGAAGGCCGTCCACAAGGTTTAAGAGTGTGTCTATGGGAATGTGTGACCATTCTTCCAGAAGCGCATTTGTGAGGTCAGGCACTGATGTTAGACGAGAAGGCCTGGCTCGTAGTCTCTGCTCTAATTCATCCCAAAGGTGTTCTATTGGGTTGGGGTTTGTGCTGGCCAGTCAAGTTCCTCCACCCCAAACTCGCTCATCCGTGTCTTTATGGACCTTGCTTTGTGCACTGGTGCACAGTCATGTTGGAACAGGAAGGGGCCATCCCCAAACTGTTCCCACAAAGTTGGGAGCATGAAATTGTCCAAAATGTCTTGGTATGCTGATGCCTTAAGAGTTCCCTTCACTGGAACTAAAGGGCTAAACCCAACCCCACACCATAATTGGACCAGTGCACAAAGCAAGGTCCATAAAGACATGGATGAGTGAGTTTGGGGTGGAGGAACATGACTGGTCCTGTCCTCAACCGGAAAGAACACCTTAAAATGGAGACTGTGAGCCAGGCCTCCTCGTTCAACATCAGTGCCTGACCTCACAAATGCACTTCCGGAAGAATGGTCAAACATTCCCATAGACCAGGGGCCTCAAACTGGCAGCCCTCCAGCTGCTGCAGAACTACAAGTCCCATGAGGCATTGCGAGGCTGAATGTTACAAGCATGGCTCCAACAGGCAGAGGCATGATGGGATTTGTAGTTTCGCAACAGCTTGAGGGCCACCAGTTTGAGACCCCTGCCATAGACACACTCCTAAACCTTGTGGACGGCCTTCCCAGAAGAGTTGAAGCTGTTATAGCTGCAAAGGGCGGAGCCAACTCAATATTGAAACCCTACGGACTAAGACTGGGATGCCATTAAAGTTCATGTGCGTGTAAAGGCAAGTGTCCCAATTCTTTTGACAATATAGTGTATATGCATCACTGTTTTGCTCTTAATTACGGGCCCCCAGCACTATGAGTGCACGGTCATGGTTTCATAGTTAGTAAGGTTGAATAAAGAGACCAGTCTATTCAGTTCAACCTGAGTGAGTGTCTACCCCTATCCCTGTACATTGCACACTCACATTGGTCCCTACCCCCAGGGAGCCCACAATCCAAGGTCCCCATTCATATACTAGGGCCAATTTTGGACAGAAGCCAATTAACCTACCTGCATGTCTTTGGAGTGTGGGAGGAAACCGGAGTACCCGGAGGAAAGCCACACAGGCACAGGGAGAACATGCAAACTCCAGGCAGGTAGTGTCGTGGTTGGGATTCAAACCAGTGACCCTTTTTACTGCTAGGTGAGAGTGCTAACCACTACACCACTGTGCCGCCCTCTACACCACTGTGCCGCCCATAGAGTGACTATCAGGAACCAGTAATATGGCATTCCAATCATGTGATCACTGTGAGAGCCAATCACAGTGATCACATAATCAGGAAGCCCATGAACACCCCCCCCCCCAATATTATTTATTTTAACGGCTGGCTAAAAAGGAGTTAAAAGGTTAATAAATAAAAATCCTTTCATCTCTTACCAATGTATTTTTGACGTCACATCCTGGAGTTCCCCTTTAAGCACAAAGCGGTAAAGCGCTATGCGATAAGAGCCAGCCGCCGCTGTCACGGGCCCGTCACTGTTTGTAGTGGTTCAACAATTCAGTCGCTTTCTTATTTACAGATTCCATTACACCCATAGACTGTTTTGAATGCTAATGTACGCGCTTCAATTAGGGAATGAAAAAAGTGCTATTTTCCATGCTGAGATTTTTCTAGCTAAACGGTAAAGACCTAAAGAGCCTGAAGCTTTTCAGGAAAGACCAGAGATTAAACAAACAGGGCCCGGCGCAGATCTGAGAACGCGACACTCGCACTTCACAGGGAAAATCTCAAAACAAAGGTAGGGAAAATACTGTTACAAAACACTTTTCTACTAATAGAGAGACTGCTGTTTTGTGGAATGGCGCAGAGATACAGAGCTGATTTTACTGCGATTGTCTCGGTCATATCCACGCAGAGGCAGTCGCGGTGCCGTGTTTTTGAGGTTGTATTATGAATTATCTGGGCTTTATCACACAGGCTTGGCATGTGTCTCTGAAGGCTTTCATTTATCCAGTAGTATCTAGTAGTATTTAGCTACATTCATTCAACAGGACTTGCCGTGCAATGTTGAAAACTCTTGGTAGCTTTTCCAAAACCACTTCTTCAGTTCTCAAGAGTGTCAAGAAGATACCCCAACATTTATATCTAAACAGGTAGTTTTGACCTGTAGAACTCCCCTCTTACGTTGGGCCTCTCTTTTTTGTTGAGAGCTTGCTTTGTGAAGTTCTCTTGCCATTTTCTCATATTCCCATACCGGTTTTAGGGTTTAAAACCTCAAAATAATTTCCAATGTCTGTGAAGGTTCTCATTTATCCAGATCCTGGTATATCTATTGGTAGTTGGTCACATTCAACTGCACCTGTTCTGTAATGTTGAAGACTTTTGGTAGCTTCTCCAAACCACTTCTTCAGTTCTCCTGAGTGCCAGAAAGATACTCCAACATTTATATTTACTAGTCTTGACCTGTAGAACTTGCACTCCTACGTTGGGCCATTCTTTTGTTGAGAGCTTGCTTTGTGAAGTTCTCTTGCCATTTTCTCATATTCCGATACCGGTTTTAGGGTTTAAAACCTTAAAATAATTTCCAATGTCTGTGAAGGTTCTCATTTATCCAGGTCCTGGTATATCTATTGGTAGTTGGTCACATTCAACTGCACCTGTTCTGTAATGTTGAAGACTTTTGGTAGCTTCTCCAAACCACTTCTTCAGTTCTCATGAGTGCCAGAAAGATACTCCAACATTTATATTTACTAGTCTTGACCTGTAGAACTTGCATTCCTACGTTGGGCCATTCTTTTGTTGAGAGCTTGCTTTGTGAAGTGCCCTTGCCCTTTTCTCATATTCCCCCACTGGTTTCAGGGTTTAAACCCTCAAAATTATTTCCAACATATCTGTGAAGGTCCTAGTTTTTGCAGGGCATGGTATATCTGGTAGTAGTTGGTCACATTCAACTGGACTTGTTCTGTAATCTTGAAGACTTTTGGTAGCTTCTCCAAACCTCTTCTTCAGTTCTCACGAGTGTCAGAAAGATACTCCAACATTTATATCTACACAAGTAGTCTTGACCTATAGAATTTGCACTCCTACATTGGGCCATTCTTTTGTTGAGAGATTGCTTTGTGAAGTTCTCTTGCCATTTTATCATATTCCCATACCATTTTCAGGGTTTAAAACCTCGAAATAATTTCCAATGTCTGTGAAGTTTCTCATTTATCCAGGTCCTGGTATATCTATTGGTAGTTGGTCACATTCAACTGCACCTGTTCTGTAATGTTGAAGACTTTCGGTAGCTTCTCCAAACCACTTTTTCAGTTCTCATGAGTGCCAGAAAGATACTCCTGCATTTATATCTACACAGGTAGTCTTGACCTGTAGAACTTGCACTCCTACGTTGGACCATTCTATTGTTGAGAGGTTGCTTTGTGAAGTTCCTTTGCCATTTTCTCATATTTCCACACTGGTTTCAGGGTTTAAACTCTCAAAATAATTTCCAACATATCTGTGAAGGTCCTCATTTTTCCAGGGCATGGTATATCTAGTAGTAGTTGGTCAGATTCAACTGGACTTGTTCTGTAATCTTGAAGACTTTCGGAAGCTTCTCTAAACCACTTCTTCAGTTCTCATGAGTGCCAGAAAGATACTCCAACATTGATATCTTCACAGGTAGTCTTGACCTGTAGAACTTGCACTCCTACGTTGGGCCATTCTTTTGTTGAGAGGTTGTTTTGTGAATTTCTCTTGCACTTTTTTCATATTCCCACACCGGTTTCAGGGTTTAAACCCCCAAAATAATTTCCAACATATCTGTAAAGGTTCTAATTTAACTAGGGCATGGTATATCTACTATTAGTTAGTCAGATTAAACTGGACTTGTTCTGTAATCTTGAAGACTTTTGGTAGCTTTTCCAAACCTCTTCTTCAGTTCTCATGAGTGCCAGAAAGATACTCCATTTATATCTAAACAGGTAGTCTTGACCTGTAGAACTTGCACTCCTCACGTCGGGCCGATCTTTTGTTGAGAGATTGCTTTGTGAATTTCTCTTGCCATTTTCTCATATTCTCACACCAGTTTCAGGGATTAAACCCCCAAAATAAATTCCAATATGTTTGTGAAGGTTCTCATTTATCCAGGGCATGGTACAGTATATCTAGTAGTAGTTGGTCACTGTCAAGTGGACTTGTTCTGTAATGTTGAAGACATCTGGTAGTTTCTCCAAGCCATTTTTTTTTAGTTCTAATGAGTGACGGAACATACCTTAACACAGTGATGGCGAACCTTGGCACCCCAGATGTTTTGGAACTACATTTCCCATGATGCTCGTGCAGTGTGGAGTATAGTTGAGCATCATGGGAAATGTAGTTCCAAAACATCTGGGGTGCCAAGGTTCGCCATCACTGCCCTAACATTTCTAAGCAAAGACACCTTTATCCAATCCCCATGACATTTCTAGATGCCGTTTGCCCAAAAACGGAATGGGAGGTGTGAAAGTTGTGGAATCTTCTATTTACATAAACCCATACTTGTGTCATGAGGTCTGCGTGTGTGTTTATCTTCCAACTCACATAGCTAAAGGTGTGAATTGTTGCCAAATTAACAGGGTAGAGATGTTAAAATGGCATTACATGTGGAAGACAGATGGTGTCTTCCACCCACCTCACTAGAACTACTTTGCTCTACTTATAAAAAGTTCCATCCATGGTGTCAGAAAGCCTTTCAAGGACAGTGAGGCGCTCGTCTTGGACAGAGAGAAAAACGTTCTCTAAACAGGGGTGGGAGCCTTTGATGCTGTCTGTCTTACATATAATATCAATTTAAAATCTCTACCCTGGCAATATGACAATTCAAACCTTTAGCCATGGAAATAAAATGATTAACGACTACGTTAAGCTGACTTCCCAACACTAAGGATGGGATTATGTAACCAGAACAGAGTAGTTCCACAACTTTCACCAATCCTGTTCTTGGACAATCATCATCTGCTTTGACACAATCCACAGTGATTGGATTATAGTGTCGGTGCTGATGCTATGGTACATGCCTATCGCTCATTAGAACAAAAGAAATGACTTGGAGAAGTTACGAATTGTCTTCAACATTGCAGAACAAGTCCGGTTGAATGTGAACAACTACTACCATATCGATGATGTATTTATGGGGAAGGTACACCATCACACCACCTTGATGATGTTTTTTTCTGCTTTCAGAAAAATGGCATTGTCTTGCCTTTGCTGTGGCATGGAGAATCCATCCTACATCTCAAAAACATGACTTTGCTTCTCAGTTTTGTACAGAACAGGAACGATTGGAACTTGCCAAGATTTTATTACTGAAAGGAGAATATCTGAGATTTAGGTGCCACGCAGGGCTCAAGTCCTGTGGGAACGCATGGGAACGGGGTTCCTGTACTTTTTCCACAACAGGAACTCAGTTCCCATTAGCAGCCATGTCCTGCAAGACTTTGAAGTATGCGAGGTGTGTGGCAGGTGCTACACCAGCGTCCGCCGACACAGCTCGCAATAGTAAGTGCCGCACACCTGACCATTCAAGCATTGCCAGTAGGGAGCCCCATGACAGCTTCCGCTTCAATCTACCTGTCAATCACAGCTAGCTGATGGGTAGATCAGGTCCCTGCTGCTAAGAGATTGTATTTAGTCAGACCTCTCGTGATGCGCTCCTCCCCGCTGGCCCCTCCTGATTTTCTGTCTCCTCATCGTCCCCCCCCCCCCCAGTCTCCTGCATACTTGCTCTGTGTGTCCCGCTGAATCCCCCCCTCCTCTATCTTCAGTGATATATGATGAGAGAACCCAGAGGAGGAGCACAGCTATTCTGCTCACAGGACATGCAGGGAGAGAGGTGAGCTGAGGGAGGAACATCAGTTTGGGGTGGTAAGCTGGGCACAATACCGGGCAAAGTTTAATGCCAGGAGGGAAGTTTATGTGGAAATATGTGAAGGGTTGGAATAGCAGCGAGTGTGTGTTGGAGCCCTGCAGAGTTTGCAGCCCCCCCCAAGCTAACATACATCTCCTAAGCAGGAACACATCACTATCTCCCCAAGCATTCTGTCCAGATAATGTCCAGATAATGTGCAGTTCATTTATGACCTTTCCGTTTAACCCTGTGTTATCTAAACTCTGTTCAATGAAAAGTGTAAACTCACCACATAAACACTCTATATACAAAATAACATTCCCAATAAAGATCAGAACATGATGTTCACATTTACATGGAAGCACAATTGAATGAATGTGGATTATTCAGAGAATAACCGTATTTATGTTTATTGAGGATTGTTTTTTTTTATGTACTAACAGTTAAGCTTTATACACACAATACGAAAATTGGATGAAAAATACCACTTTTGAAGCGTTCGTGCATATGAGCGTATCATTTTTTTTTTTTTGGTGGGTGAGTGGATCTTGGGTGGGATTTCCCACACTTTTTTCCCCAGGACTTGACCCCTGGTGCCACGTCAAAATTACCTTTTTTCCAATGTCAAGTTTTTAATACTGTGAAACTGAAGTGCCACATTTCAGTATTAGGGTCCAGATTTAGTTTATCCTACAGTAAGGTAAACCAGGGACTGTATAAAATTCCTCTTCTGCCCCTGCTGTGGCCCTCACCATGTAACTTGCTATACATTTACAATGTTGCAGTCTAATCCAGAGTCTAATCCAGAGTTCCTCAACTAGGGTTCCTCCAGAGGTTGCTAGGGGTTCCTTGAGCTCCAATGAGCAATTTTCGCCCCACAGATAAGTTCCCACTGTTACCAAAACCATCTTTTTAGCTGTCTCCAAGGAGCATTCTTCTGGTTTCTTTAGTTCCTTCTTACCATAACCTGTATGGTTATACCAGGGTTTCTCAACCAGAATTCCATGGAACCTTAGGGTTCCTCCAGAGGTTGTTAAAGGTTCTTTGAGCAATGAGCAATTTCTGTCTCTCTCATTTCCCCATGACACCATTGAGCTTTTTATCTGTAAGGGGGTAATTCTTCCCAATGACTACAAGTGTAAGGAGTGTTCTTCTCACTGACCATCACACGAGTGTATCATGAGTTGTAGATATAGTCATTTTTTAGCAAAGACCGAAAAGTTATGCCAACGGTTCCTCTGTGTTGAAAGGGTTGAGAAAGGCTGGTCTAATGACTGGAGGAGGAAACTGAGGAAATGCTTCCTCCAGCCTCCAGAAGATTGATGACATCATCTTTGATTAAGTCACTGGACTGAAGCCCAAGGAGGACTTTTTAGTGATAATAAATGTAATTCTTTTGAAAAACGATACTGCTGCTGCATACTGTAACAAGTAAGAATTGAATTCATAATTTACTGTAAGCCCTTGTACACACGGTCGGACATTCCGATGGACAATGTCCGATAGGACCGTGTTGTCGGATAATCCGACAGTGTGTGGGCTCCATCGGACTGTTTCCGACAGACCAAGTTTTCCAGCTCGGCTATAAAATTTTCCGACAACATGATCCGATCGGACTTTGTCCGATCATGTGTAGAGAATTCCGATCGGACAAAGTGCCACGCATGCTCAGATCAAATTCCTACACCAAAGCTATTGGCTACTAGCCTGAACGTAGTCCTGTCCTAAGGAAATAACGTCATCACGTTATGTACAATCGGATTTTCTGACAACTTTGTCCGACCGTGTGTATGCAACAGTTTCGGACAAAATCCGTCTGACAAAATCCGACGGATTTGGTTGTCGGAATGTCCGACTGTGTGTACAAGGGCTTAGAGGCCCACATCAAAATACTTTTAAATTACACATGCTCCTTAGAAGACTCTTTTACAGTGTTACATCAAACTTACCCCCAGATATCCGAGACATGTTGGAGAACATTATTACATATTTTTTGGGAATTTCCAAAAATTAGAGCATTCTGGGAGATGGTAGCTGATACTATTGAAATGTAGGGCTGCAACTAACGATTATTTTCATAATCGATTAGTTGGCCGATTATTGTTTTTCGATTAATCGAATAATCGGTTAATAACCTTAAAACATTTTTTTTAATTTTGCTGCGATTTGCATTTTTACATATTTTTTTTGCCCAATTTGTGGGCAGATTAAAAACACAAATTGCCGCAAAAATGCATGATTACATTGCTTTTCTGCAGCTTCTCCATTGAAGTATATTGAGCCAAAAAAACAAAATAGCACCGTTTTGCTTTTAAGAAAAGTCCTTATCTTTTCTAAATACACAGCAGCTGAAAAAATCATGGATGTGAAACGTGTCCCATAGAAAACCATGTAAATGAACTGTAGTGTGTTACTGCAAAAAGCACCAAAAAAACAGAGGTGTGTCCCAGGCCTGAGATGTTTAGTAAAATAATGGGGTTAAAAAAACGAAAATTAGTACAAAAAGAGCAAATAATCGCTACTGTAAGGGGTTCATTTTTTACTATGGGACAGTGAAATTCATATTTACAGTAGCGATTTGCTCATTTTGTACTATAAAGGCTAATTTTTGATTTTTTTTTAACCCAATTATGTTAGTGGCTGATTAATCGATTATGAAAATAGTAATCGATTAATTTCATAATCGATTCGTTGTCGATTAATTGATTAGTTGTTTCAGTCCTATTGAAATGATAACAGGAATTGCCACTGGAAATAATCCGGCAACTTTTTTTTTCTGCTGGATATTCCAATGGCAATAGAAAGATTCAAAAATTCTCCGCTGAGACACTTGTTGATAGCAGCAAGGGCATGTGTTCTGTGGAAAAAAAAAGTAACCCTCCAGCTAGAGCACAATGGTTTTTGAGAATTGCAGAAATTCAACAAATGGAAAATTTGACGACAATGAAAGATCAAGATGAGAAATATCAGAAGATATGGGCCCCCTATCTAAATTATAGAGAAAATATGATGTAAAACATTTGAAATATGGATAATTAGAGCTGGCGGATCGTGGGGGGGGGGAGGATTATTATAATTTTTTTTTTCTTCTCTTTGGGAGGGAGGGGTAAGGGATAAAGAAAGTTATATGGAATTAAGTTATAAATTGGAAATATTGTAAGATATAGCTGTTAGCCCTTGTACACACGGTCGGAGAATCCGTCGGAATGCGTCTTATCGGACCGCGTCGTCGGATATTCCGACTGTGTGTGGTATGCATCGGACTGATTCCGTCCGAATATCCGTCTGACCCAATTTTCCAACATGTTGGAAATATTTCCCGACCAACTGGGCCGATCGGACATACTCCGATCATGTGTAGAGCATTTTGATCGGATCAAGTGCCACGCATGCTCAGATCAAATTCCTACATCAAAGCTATTGGCTACTAGCCTGAACGTAGTCTCATCGTAACGAAATTACGTGACCGCGTTCTGAAAGATCGGATTTTTCGACAACTTTGTCCGACCGTGTATATGCAACAGTTTCGGACACAATCCGACGGACAAAATCCGACGGATTTGGTTGTGGAAATCTCCGACTGTGTGTACAGGGGCTAAGAGATGTTGTAGGTATATAATGAACTGCAATGTAAAATTTATGGAAAGAAAAAAGGGAAAAATAAAGAATTTATAAAAGAAGACTCTTTTACCAACCCCACAAATAATGGCATGGGACCTCAGGATAAAGTTATAGAATATTTAAGGCCTATTACCAAAGGACGCCCCTCACTAACGACAGAAGGACCAAGAATCTTCACTTTCATCCAAACTATCTTGCGAGCGAGCAACAAACAGACGCCTCGTTTTTTTTTTTAAGTCACTTCAAAGAGATACCATTTATTTGTTGTTGATTTTAGAAGATGTTTTTGAGTGAATGCAAAACAGATAATTAATTATGTTGATTGCTGAATTCCGAATCACGTTTTAGCATTACCTGAGAGAGCAAAACAACATCTAGTGCCTAATGTGTTTTCACCCTCAAGTACGAATCACGAGGAGGAAAAAAAAAAAAAAAAAAAGGATTTGCCAATTGCGAGCCAGCTGATTTCCACAGAAAAAATTAGTACAAAGAAAAACAAAATGAATAAAATCTAAAAGAAGGAAAAAAAAAATGCATTTAATTACTATTTAAATGAAGAATGGGGAGACAGGTGAAATGAAAACAGAATTACGTCTCATTTCTAATTTGCTTTGCGCTCTTTTTTCCGAAAGGTAGAACGTTATTGTTGTTAGGCTCTAATCCTATAACGACAATGCATAATATTTACAATTCTGTCTTGCTCTTATCAAGAAGGATGACCTATATATGTCATTTGAAGGAGAGCGAGAGCCTTGTGAAAGCTGTAATCAACATGCATTTTAAGACAACAGCAGCAATGAAATGATACGCAGAAAATATTCATTCCTCGCTTAAAGCTGACGTTCACCTGTTTTTTTTTTTTTTTTTTTATTTTGCATATTTTATGTCTGTAACATACAGTATTAGCAGAGCAGTCTAGATTTTCTTCTTCTTATCTACAGAGAACGTATAATATTAACACCAAAGCAGAGCTCTGGTTTGTCCAGGTCCAAAGTAGTATTGGGCTTTGCAATCAGGAGACCGTTGGGCGAAGAGACGTACAGAGAAATGGTTTGGTTCCAGACGTCATTGGAGATTGGCAAAAACCAAAATACATCCAACACATTGGCAAAATGTGGCAATTGGCAAAAACCAAAATACATCCAACACATCCAACACATTTCAGGGAGTTTAAGCTTCCCTTCTACAGGGTTCTCGGTGATTTATCAGGCATATGCCTAGGGGTGGACTGAGAACTCAGTCCACCCCTAGGCATACCCCCCGGGCAATAGGAGATTTTGGGGCCCCCAGGCAATCAGAGATTATGGAGCCACACACAGTATACACAGACATGTTTCTATTGGCTGAGAAAGTACTGGAGGGGTGGGGCAGCTATAATCTTGAGATTTTTAGACCAAAAGGATGTCGGTAAGGGACATTTCAGAGACAGATGTAAAAAAAAAACACATTTTTACATACTGTCCCTGGTTTTACTGAGGCTGGCAACCCTGATGGGGCCCCCTAGTGGCATGGGGCCCTTGGGCAGTGCCCGAGTGGCCCAATGGTCAGTCCGCCCCTGCATATGCCATGAAACCACTCTAAAGATAACATCTGACACAGGAGAAATACGTGTAATCCTCAAAAACCTAGACTTATGCCACGTACACACGACCGTTTTTTTCCGTCAGAATAAACTCGGACGGTCTTTCTGACGGAGTTCCGCTGAAACAGACTTGCCTACACACAATCACACCAAAGTCCGGTCGTTGAGAACGCAATGACGTATGAAGGGACTAGAAAAAGGAAATGCAATAGCCAGTAGCCAATAGCTGCCCTTGCGTAGTTTTTGGTCTGTCGGAATAGCATACAGATGAACGGTTTTTCTGATAGGAATTCATTCCATTGGAAAGATTTAAAACATGTTCTATTTCTAAGTCCGTCAGTTTTTGAAAAAAAAAAAGTCAGATGAAGCCCACCCATGATCAGAATATCAGATGAAATGATTCCGTCTGACTTTTTCTGCCGGAAAGTCCGACCGTGTGAACACGGCATAAGGCCGCGTACACACGGGCGGATTGTCTGCCCAACTAAGTTCGTCAGACAATCCGACAGACAATCCATTCAAAATTTGCATGAGCGGACTTGACCACACACGATGAGTAGACAGCCTGCTGAAAGCGTGCGTGATGACGTGTACATCACGTACGACGGGACTAGAAAAACGACGTCCTATACACTGCAATGCAACCTTCGGCCGTGTAAATCCTTTCTGAGCATGCGCCATACTTAGTCCGTCCAACTTGCCTACTCACGAGCGGATTGTCCGCTGAAACCAAGTTTGGATGGACAAAACCAAGTTTGAACAGACTGTCTTACGGAAATTCCGTAAGACTTTGTTCGTCAGACTGTCCGCTGAAAAAGTCCGCTGAAGCCCACACACGAGCGGATTGTCCGCTGAAACACGGTTCAGCGGACTAAGTTGGACAGACAATCCGCCCGTGTGTACGCGGCCTTAGGCTCTCCCCAGTAGTTCCAAGGCATACACCTTATAAGTCACCAAGATCACTGAAGAAGGTCTGTAGCATTTTGGCAGAGCTGTCTCTATTTTTTTTATCATATCTAAAGAGAACTTGTAGTGCTACCAAAAAGCATAGCTCTGGTTCTTCCAATTGTAACAGAGTATTTGGCTTTGCAATGAGAAGAACCTTGGATGAAGATACGTACAGAGAAATGGTTTGGTTCCAGACGTCATCCAACACATTTTAGAGGGTTTAAGCTTTCCTTCTTCAAGGCTCTCTGTGATTTATTAGACAAATGCCATGGAACCAGGAGAAGACCATGTCCGGCAAAGGAGAAACAACAACCTAAAGTCTTGGGCTCTCCAAAGTATTTCCATGGCATACACCTTATAAGTCACTGAGATCCCTGAAGAGGGTCTTTACCACATCCGCAGAACAGCAGAGCAAAGACTCAGGCAAGGTCTCTGAAGTAGTTCCACAAAATAATGTATACCCGATATGTCACAAAGTGTCCTGAAGAAGGAGAAGCCAAAATCCAATGTCTAGAACCAAAACATTCCTGTATATATATATCTTCAGTAGAGGCATTTCTAATTGCACCCACATAGAAGCCACTAGTCTGAAGAAAATGTCTATTGCTGTTATCTCCAGAAATTGGGCAACCAGGTCCTTTAGATAGCAGGTCCTAACCACCAATCATTAAAGAACCCCAAAGTCAGAGTCCTAGTCTTCCAACATAACAAATCCCATTCAGCTCTTCCATAGGCACAAGGATTTTTTATGAAGTGACCTCATCTCAATGCTCCGACCTGAGGGGTCAACTACTAGACCTGAACACTGTCAGCTGAGAAAAAGGAAGTAGATGGTAACCTCATGCAAGAGGCAATACTACCTGAAAAAAAGTTTATATAGGATTTGGACTCTTGGTTTTAACATGATTATGGAGTGACAGAAGAATGCAAGGAAGATAGGTATAGGTATTGTTGGTGGTGTTAGGCTGGTGGAGGTTCAGTCCAGGAAGTAGATGGTGACCCTGGATAACATCTGAACAAAAATGGCTCAGTTCTGCTAGAGAAAAAAATATATATATAGAAAAAAACATTGCTGTGGGATGGAAGGTACATAAATTTCAATGAGAGCTAATAATTACCCGGAAGTTTTACATTTTCACATTGCTTAGCATGCATGTAATTAATGTGAAACAATATCTCTAATGGCAGGTCCACATTAAGACCTACTCAACACCAAATGAGGGAAAACTGTAACATTTTACAAACAAGTAAAATAAAAAAAGGGCTGGGGTTATATAGAAACAAAATTTTATCAAATGCAGACACACAAGGGAAATGACAACAATGCCCAATTATCCCGAGCAGTTGAGGGAAGCCATTTTGTTCAGTCACTTGACCCTATTAGACTCATGTGTTTGTGAGCTATGATTCTCATTTTATGGCTGAAAATGGGCGCATTTAGGGATTAAGACAGAATATGATAGATATATTAGTGTCTGATGACTGGGAACATCTGTTGGGCTCCTCTAGGATTGCATATTGTGTCATGTTGTTTGTGTACGTTGCACATTACTTAGAATCTATAACAGGCTACAACCATCTGAATGTTAGCATTTTTTGTGCTCATTAAAGGGTCAGCCCATCTAACAATACTATCTTAGTGTTTGGTAGATGCTGGAGAGTAAAACCATCTGATGGTCTCTTCTATCGTTCGAGAATTCCATTGGTGAGACCTCTATGTTGAGATTACAGGTCTGCACACCTACTGTGCCCATTATGAGGGCTCCCACCACCCCTGTTCTGCGTTTCCAAGAGCTACACACCTGCTGTGCCCATTATGAGGGATCCCACCACCCCTGTTCTGCGTTCCAAGAGCTACACACCTGCTGTGCCCATTATGAGGGGTCCCCCCCATCCCTTATAACTCATTTAACTTTGAGTGACCGTGAATGGATTGGGTATTGTAGCATCCTCCTAGTTTGCTAGTTAATAGATTCATTTGGTTGGTTTATTACAGCGGTTAATTGTTTGCTTCATAGGCTGTGGCTATGTTACCTCCCCCTTTATTCTGGAACTCACTGGTGGGTTCCAGAACATAGTAGATCGGGGGGGATTTAGAGGCTGCTGTCTGAATATTTATGCCACTTCCACCAATCCCTGGGGAGGCAGCCTGAGAAGGTAGGGAAGCAACCCATAAATACTCTGAAGCCTGGCAGTCTTGGGAGCAGAATCCAGGGTCCAGCCATCTGGAGGTGACCTATGTGCTGGGGACTCTACCCCTGGGGGAGAGAGATACAAAGGAGAAGCCAAAGGAGCCTTTTTGAAGACACCAAGGTCCCAGCTGGGCTCTGCTGGGGGTGCCTACTGAAGAGAGACGAAGCCTGGGTTAGAGTCTGGGTGGAGGCAGGAGATCTGTGGTCAGTAAGCTTTACATGTGTTACTGAGTACTTAATTCAGCCATTTTTATGGGAGAAGTGACTGTAGAATGCAATATCCCACATATCAGGACCAGGTGCAGCCAAGAGCAGTAGAAGACAGCCAATGTCACACCAACTCTCAGTGACTGAACTTAATGCAGCCAGGTGCAGTGCAAGACAGCCAGGCATTGTACTACTAATTCTACTACTACCGCTATCATCACCAGTACTACTCCTTACAAGTAAGCTATGGGATACTGCAATGAACAGCTGTGCAACCTGCTTTGGAGCAGCCAGAGTCCTAGCAGCCCTCGTTATTTTTGTACAAAGGTCTACAGTTTTCTTCAGTTTGGGGTATCCCATGTTCCCGTCCCTATCCAAGTTTACCATTCCTAATGAAACACAAAAAAAAACCTGGACCTGCTTATTGAGCCTGAGGAAGTGTGTGGAAAATGCAGTTTGCCTGGCTGTGGGTGCTGTAAGGGCAAAAACCGCTACATTATTTACAATGGAGAGAAAAGGTAGTTTGGAAGTTTTGGCTGCTGTGGAGCAGCACATACAGTTACTATTTCAGGCACTTATTGAATGTGTCTTTGGGGGTTACTTTTAGTGCACAAAGTTCAAAATTGATAACGCTGAGATGGCAGCTGTGTCACCGGCACACAAGGGGAGGTGATCCACCAAAGTGTGTCTGCCATTAGCCTTCCAAGTGGCATTCATTTAAATGTCCATTAAGCAGCATTCACATCTATCATGGTTTACAGGGTATCCCCCAGGGTGGGGTGGCACGGTCCCAGAAGGACTGTAACTTCTTAGCTGACATCGATAAATCTCATCCTATATTTGGCAAGAGTTTTGGATAGAGGTCTGCAGAGGATTCAAAATGCTTTGGCGACATTTGCAGGACTCTAAGTGCTATTGGCAGAAGCCAGATCCTATTAACTGATTCATACCCAGAACTTTTATTACATGGAATGGCTGAGGATTGGACTATCCAGAAATACAGCTGACAGCCACAGATCTCGGGGGGGGGGGGGGGGGATAATATGTGAGTTGGGCACCTGTACAATATCGCACACAAACTTTCAAGGGTCTTGCTCTTGGCAATTTGTCAATAAATAGCCAAGACCATGGGGGATATGGTGGATGATTGCTCAAAGCTGAACTCAAAAGTCCAAAAACACCAAAAACATTTACTCATTCAGTGGGTCGCCCTCTCCACTGCAAAGGTTACCTGCCAAATTTGCCCAGGGATAATAAATAAGGTCATATACTTACCTTATTCCTCGTTTCCACAGGCTTCCTCTACCTCATGCAACCAGTCCTCTTCTCTTTGGTGCACAGCCAGTCTTAGCTCTCTGATGTCACCCAGTACAATGCATATCCCGTAGTCTTGACCCATATGGGAGGACTTGAGGGCCCACCTACATTCTGAAGCATTGAACAGCGGAAGAGAGCAATGACTACCGGGGTTTCATAGGTTTAATAAAGACACCAGTCCATCCAGTTCAACCTAAGTGAGTGTCTACAATTGTCCCTTTCCCTGTACATTGCTACACCCACTTACCCTCAAGGAGCCAACAATCCAAGGTCCCCATTCATATACTAGGGCCAATTTTGGACAGAGGCCAATTAGCCTACCTGCATGTCTTTGGATTGTGGGAGGAAACCGGAGTACCCGGAGGAAACCCACACAGGCACAGGGAGAACATGCAAACTCCAGGCAGGTAGTGTCATGGTTGGGATTTGAACCAGCGACATTCTTACTGCTAGGTGAGAGTGCTAACCACTACACCACTGTGCTGCCCTAAGTCTGGTGCCCCATGTGCTAGCGGGGGATGCTGGCTGTCAGACACCAAATCCAGAAAGCATGTGAGAACAGAAGGGCACCGCGTGCCGCCAACTCAACAGGTGAAGAGGAATGTAAATGGCCTCAGCCTTGGAGTCCTCCAAAGCCACGCCCCTAACATGTTTCAGTTGGCGGGGCAAAACATGTCAGAGGCGTGGCTTAGGAGGAGTCTAAGGCTGAGGCCATTTACATTCCTTTTCATTTTTGTTTTTCAATAAAGTAGGACAATTGGGGTTCATTTTTACTGTATGTGTCCCACAGTGGAGATTTATCTTCCCTTCCTGCCCTGCAAAGGAAAGAAAGGAATTCCCATCTTGGAGAGTTGTCAACGGAATAGGTGTCCCACAGCTCAAAATTCTCGAAGAATGGTCACCAGGAGAAATAAAGGGGTGAATCTACCCAGCATTTGTACAGACAGCAATTAACTTGACAAAGAGTCTAACCCTTCACCATTTTTATCATGAACTATAAAAAAATGCCTACACTTTAAGACAGCATTCCATTTATAATGGAGGATTGGCACTCTACAAATAAACTAAGAAAAAACATCCAGAGATCCAGGGGCAGCCCATCCATCAGGAGTGCAGGGGTGCAGCCCCCCCTATCCATGCGTCCAGCCCCCTAATCTACACGCAGGGTGCCGGATGCATGGATTCCAATGGGGGGGGGGGGGGGGTGTTTGTCTTTTTAAGCACGTGATTAGAACCAGAGTTTTTGCTCCCAAAGCCCAACAAGTTGTGTGACAATAGCAAACGAATATTCGCTATTGTCACACTGATTCTCCTCCCGGCCTTTTAGGAAGCGGGTGAGACCCATTTCCTGATTGGTAAAAGGAGAAGCGATTGGGCCATGACGAGGAGAGAGGAGGAGGCCACTGGAGGAGATGCAGGGGATGAAGCCGCTGCCCATTGTCCGGAGGGAAGCGATGGATGTGGGTAAGTGCAGGGCTCATCGATCAACTGACGGGGGGGGAGGTGTATGTGTGGTTGTGCTGGTGACCCGACCTGAATGACCCATGGACGGTGAAGGGGGAGGGAATGGAGTGCGGGTGACCCAACCATCCAGGACGGGGGGGTGGCTGTGGGTGCATTGTGTCCCCCCCCAAAAAAAAATATACCACAAGTCACCACTGCTGATGCCTGTTGTATTGTTGCATGGCAGGACTACAAACTTTGAAAAGCCAAATTTGCTATAAAGCAGGAGTCCCCTAACATTCTAAAGAAAGGGCCAGTTTACTATCCTTCAGACTTTAGAGGGGCCATACTGTGCCCAGTGGGAATAAACCATGCCCGATCTTTGGTATTAGGGGGAGAAATAGTTGGTATCTTTGGGAGGAATAGTGCCCCATTGTTGTTATCAGTGGAAGGAATTATACCCCGTTGTTAGTGTCAGTGGCAGGAGTAAGGCCTCAAGGGCCAGATAAAGGTAAGCAAAGAGCCGCATCTGACCCAATGCCACAGTTTGGAGACCACTGCTATAAAGGATAAATGCACTTTAAAACAAAGTGCATTTATCCGTTTTGCGCCCTTACCCAACCCAACCTAACCCATCCTCCCACTTCAGAGATGCATACTTACCTCAACATGACAGACACAGTACATGGGTGCAAGTCATGGCCGTGCCTTGGCATTACAGCCCCATCGACTTCTATAGGGTTATGTCCTGAGGCTGGAGATGATCAAAGTTGGTTCCATAAAAGTAAACTGGACACCAAGTCTAGGGCACCTGTGCTAGGGTGACAACGCACATTCAATTTACTGTATCAATAGTATATAGTATCGAAAAGAAGCGTTATCACCCTAGGACAAGAAGTGTTTTAGGAAAACAGAATACACTCCTCTGCTTGCCTTCAAAAGGGGGGGGGGGGGGGCTGTAGTCCACAGAGAAAGCTGTGGATATCAAGTTTAGGTGGACCGGTGCCACTAGAGACTGCCTATTGGCAAGTTTCTATGTGGAGGGTTAAGAGGGAATTCACTTCCAATGGGTTTTATCCAAATTGTAGGCATTAAGACTAGATAGACTCTATTGGGGTCTAGGTCTACTGCCTTTCTGATAACGACAATGGGGCCGTTACCACAGGAAACACTTGAGTAATTGGGGAGGAACGCCTGATGTCCAGACAACCATCTCACTCATTTTTTTTATATTCGTTTTTTGAAGATAAAATTATACAGTACAAGTGGAGCCAACGTGTTTCGGGGAAATCGCCTAACCATTTCCTCAGCGCGGTATTTCTTGTAGAATGCTTAGGCTCTGAGAGGGTTAAATATATTCGGTCAGCGTGTTGTGGAGCAGAAGCCCTGAAGAAGGGTCAGACAATTCCCCCAAAACACGTTGGCTCCACTTGTATACTTTTATCTTCAATAAACAAATCTAAAAATCATCAAGAGAGACGTTTTTCTGGACACTGGGTTCTCCTCTCCAATTACCCAATAAAGAAAGCTTGGAACAACTAATGGCGCATACACACGATCGGAATTCTCATCGGAAAAAGCTCTGATGGTTTTCCCGACGGAATTCCGACGGAATTCGGCTCAAGCTGTCTTGCCTACACGCGGTCACATCAAATTCCGATCGTTTATAACGCGTTGACGTACAACACGTACAACGTGACTAGAAAAAGGAAGTTCAATAGCCAGTAGCCAATAGCTTCTGTCTCGTAGTTGAATCTGAGCATGCGTGATTTTTGGCGCGTCGGAATTGCATACACACGATCAGAATTACAGATAGAACGTTTTTCCGTGGGGAAGACTGAGAACATGTTATCAATTTCTGGCTGGCGGAAATTCGGACAGCTAAATTCCGATGGAGGGTACACACGGTCGCATTTTCCGATCAAAAGCTCTCATCGGTCTTTTTCTAGGCCGGAATTCCGATCTCGTGTACGCGGCATAATACAAGTGCAGAGAAGAGTACAGGAACTTATACATTCATTAGCCCCTGTACATACGGTCGGAGATTTCGACAACCAAATCCGTCGGAATTTGTCCGTCGGATCTTGTCCGAAACTGTTGCATACACACGGTCGGACTAAGTTGTCGAAAAATCCGATCTTTCAGAACGTGATGACGTAGATGGGACTACGTTCAGGCTAGTAGCCAATAGCTTTGATGTAGGAATTTGATCTGAGCATGCGTGGCACTTGGTCCGATCAAAATTCGCTACACATGATCGGAGTATGTCCGACCGGCCCAGTTGGTCGGGAAATATTTCCAACATGTTGGAAAATTGGGTCCGACGGATATTCCGATGGAATCAGTCCGATGCAGACCACACACAGTCGGATTATCCGACGACACGGTCCGATAGGACACATTTCGAAGGATTCTCCGACCGTGTGTACAAGGACTAAGACTTCTGGCAGGATCAACAGGTATTGAACAGATAAAACAAAGAATTATCAATGGTATAGTCAACAAATCAAAAGAGAAGTTCATTGTTAGGTTGTACAAAACTCTTTTTTTAAAGTGGACTTTTCCTTTAAAGCGGGATTCCGCTGCCGAATCTTTTTTTTTTTTTTCCTGTGTCTTTGTTATGCGTTTACTAATGTGTTTTTGTACTCACTACTTGTGGCTTTTTACTCCCTGTCTTGCCGATTTCATGTGGCAGAAACAGTCTTAAAACTTCATGCCGGCTGTTTCCATATTGCTTGTGGGCATTTGAAGCCCACAAGCATTTCCTTTCCGGGATGTGGTGATGCTGTGCTCCCAGCATTCACCGCTCGATCCCGCGCATGCTCATTGATAGCAGCGAGCAGCGCCATAAAATGGTGCCTTCTGAGACGCCCTCGTCACATGACCGGCGTCACGTGACGCCAAAATCTCACGAGATTTTCGGCAAGGCCAGCGTTCCCCACTGATTCATGGGAACAATGTGAGAAACCTCCCAGGGGACTTTGCGGAGCCGGGGGGAAAGGCGATAACCACGCCTACTCCCACGGGACGAGAGCCCGGAACTCACCTTTGACATGTAAATTAAAAGTTAATTACGGCGATCGGATTTTTATAAAAGGTTCGTTTTGGCATCTTTGGGAGAAACACTATGGCTTGTGAGGTTTTAAAAATGTGAGTACAACACCGCTTTAACAAATATCAGAAGGTACCATGAATTTCCTTTGTACTTCATCTGCATGTGAGGACTCACCTTGAGATTAATCAAGTGCGGACAATGTCAATATACTTCCCAGTACACGGACAATGCGAGTTTTATTTATGGCGCAGGCCAAAAAATAATAAAATATATACACCGGGTTAATAGATAAATTGATATGCGCATAGAAGACCATAAACAAAACATACTAATATAGGACAGAAAGCTCGATACCAGCTCAATCAGGACATAAATATGGATTTCACAGAACAAATGGACTCTGGATGCAAGGAATCATCGTCTCAGCTCCGCCGCTTCAAAAATAATAAACTGAAGAGGGGGCTGAAATAGATATTCATATAAATGTGCAGAGTCCGGAATTACTAAATACTATTTCATCTGAAAGATGGTTCTTTAGTAAAAACAAGCCTGCAACCTTCCGAAGCAAAAGAAGACAAAATCTAGAAAATACGACTCCCAATGAGAACGAAAAAATAAATAAAATAACATAAAACAGACTTTATGTGTAGATTAACTGGAAAAAAAAAAAACCTCAAAAAAACCTGTGTTGTAGGTAATCACTTTTTATTTTAAACACCCATCATCCATGGCATACTAGATGACATTTCAAATTAGTCTGACAGTGGGAGCACTGGTGCTAGCTGCTGAAATTAAAAAGAAAGAACCGAATAGTAGACGATGAGAGAGAACCGATACGCTCAAAACCACGATTGGAAATATTTGGGGGTATCTAGGAAAACTGACCTATCCATTGGATGAATCGGTTTAATTGGATTTTGCAAAGGCATTCGATACTGTCCTACCATAAGCGCTTAATCTACAAGCTGAGGCGTGAACCATAAGGTTTGTTCTTGGGTTAAAAACTGGTTAGAGGGGCATGCCCAAAGGGTAGTGATAAATAACGTGTACTCAGACGGGTCTGGAGTGGTAAGTGGGGTACCACAAGGTTCTGTCTTTGGACCGACTCTATTCACTTTATTCATAAACGATTTAGAGTATGGGATAAATAGCTCAGTTTTTGCGGACGACGCAAATTTAATCAGGGCAATAACTTCACATCAGGATATAT
Organism: Lithobates pipiens; assembly: GCF_037356315.1. Taxonomy (NCBI): domain Eukaryota; kingdom Metazoa; phylum Chordata; class Amphibia; order Anura; family Ranidae; genus Lithobates; species Lithobates pipiens. Next base: position 11,315,645 of record NW_027507686.1, on the reverse strand, counting down.
GTTCTATGGTTCCCTTGCAAGGTCTATAGTTTCCGTACCAAATATATGGTCCCTGTACCAGGAGTAATGAGCTCTTACCAAATGTATGGTCCCCTTACTAGGTCTATGACCCCCCATAGAAGGCTCATGGACCCCTTACCAGGTCTTTGAACCCTTTAGCAGGTCTATGGTCACCTTACCAGGTCTATAATTCCTTTATTAGAACTATGGTCACCTTACCAGGTCTATGAACCCTTTAGCAAGTCTATGGACCCCTTTAGAAAATCTAAGGCATCTCTTATGTCGCGTACACACGACCGGACTTTTTCGACGGACTAGGTCTGCCGGTCTTCCTGACGGACTTTCGTCGGAGCTCCGACGGACTTTGTGAATGAAACGGACTTGGCCACATACGACCGGACTGAGAGATCACAGCAGCATCACCCATTCTGCTTATAGGTATTTTAAAAAACAAATGAAGCCTCTCTGCATTGCATGAGCTACCTGCCCAGTGACCTGTGGGAAAAAAAAACAGTAAGCACTAAAGAGAGGTGTGGCAAAGACCAAGTGACAGGATGGCAGCATAAAAACCTAAGGTTCTGCTATCTTTCAGTTATTCAGGTAATGTCAGAAAACCCATTCCGACCTAAGACTGTCTCAGGGATAAATTATCTTACCAGGCCTACTGAATCCTTACCAGGTCTACTGAATCCTTACCGGGTCTATGGACCTCTTAGCAGGTTCATGTTTCTGGCACCACATCTATTGTCCCCATACCAGAACTATACCAGGTCTATGGCAACTTACCAGGTCTATTAACTCCTTAAAAGGCCTTTGGATCTATTACCTGGTGTATGGACCCCTTACCATTTTTATAGTTCCTGTACTAACTCTACTGTTCCCATACTAGAACGTTTTAACCCTTACCAGGTTTATAGTCAACTTACCAGGTCTGTGAACCCATTAACAGGTCTATGGACCCTTTCCGGGTCTATGAACACTTTTGCAGGTCTATAGTTCCTGTACCAACTCTACTGCCCCCATACCAGGACTTTTTATCCCTTACCAGGTCTATAGTCACCTTACTAGGTCTGTGAACCCATGCCCAGATCTTTAGACCTCTTACCAGGTCTATGGACCCTTTCCAGGTCTATGAACACTTTAGCAGGTCTATGGATCCTTTACCAAATCTACTGTCCCCATACTAGGACTTTTTATCCCTTACCAGGTCTATAGTCACCTTACTAGGTCTTTAGACCTCTTAACAGGTCTATGGACCCTTTCCAGGCCTATGAACACTTTAGCATGTCTATGGTTCCTGTACCAAATCTACTGTCCCCATACCAGGACTTTTTATCCCTTACCAGGTCTATGGTCACCTTATCAAGTCTATGAACCTATTACCATGTCTAAGACCTCTTACGAAGTACATGGACCCTTTTCCAGGTGTTTGGTTTCTGTACCTAGTCTACTGTACCCATACCAGGAATGTTTTTTTCCCTTACCAGGTCTATGGTCACCTTACCAAGTCTATGACTCTGTTACCAGGTCTTTAGACCTTCTACGAGGTCTGTGGACCCTTTCCAGGTCTATGAACTCTTAAACAGATCTATGGTTCCAGTACCAAGTCTACTGTCCCTATACCAGGGCTGTTTTTGTTTCCCTTACCAGGTCTATGGTCACCTTATCAAGTCTATGAACATGTTACCATGTCTAAAGCCCTCTTACAAAGTATGTGGACCCTTTTCCAGGTGTTTGGTTCCTGTACCAAGTCTACTGTACCCATACCAGGACTGTTTTTTTTTCCCCTTACCAGGTCTATGGTCACCTTACCAGGTCTATGAATCTGTTACCAGGTCTTCAGACTTCCTACGAGGTCTATGGACCCTTTCCAGGTCTATGAACTCTTAAACAGATCTATGGTCCCTGTACCAAGTCTACTGTCCCCATACCAGGACTGTTTTTTTTTTTCCTTACCAGGTCTATGGTCACCTTACCAGGTCTATGAATTTGTTACCAGGTCTTTAGACCTCCTAGGAGGTCTGTGGACCCTTTCCAGGTCTATGAACTCTTAAACAGATCTATGGTTCCAGTACCAAGTCTACTGTCCCCATACCAGGGCTGTTTTTGTTTCCCTTACCAGGTCTATGGTCACCTTATCAAGTCTATGAACCTGTTACCAGGTCTTTAGACCTCCTAGGAGGTCTGTGGACCCTTTCCAGGTCTATGAACTCTTAAACAGATCTATGGTCCCAGTACCAAGTCTACTGTCCCCATACCAGGACTGCTTTTTTTTTTTCCTTACCAGGTCTATGGTCACCTTACCAGGTCTTTGAATCTGTTACCAGGTCTTCAGACTTCCTACGAGGTCTATGGACCCTTTCCAGGTCTATGAACTCTTAAACAGATCTATGGTCCCAGTACCAAGTCTACTGTCCCCATACCAGGACTGTTTTTTTTTTTCCTTACCAGGTCTATGGTCACCTTACCAGGTCTATGAATCTGTTACCAGGTCTTTAGACCTCCTAGGAGGTCTGTGGACCCTTTCCAGGTCTATGAACTCTTAAACAGATCTATGGTCCCAGTACCAAGTCTACTATCCCCTTACATCGCCTAGAGGCAATTCAGTTTGCATTGTGCGCTATAAAAGTATTTAATTCATTCATTCATTCATACCAGGACTTCTAACCCTCTATCAGGTCTATGAATCCCTTACCAGGTCTATCGTCTCTTTACCAGGTTTATGAAGCCCATGCTGGATCTATGAATGACTTAGCAGCAAATCGAAAGGAAACCCTTAGCATTTCACTCCTATACTCCTATGGTTCTTTATTTTAAAGTATCTTTGCTAACAAATGTCTATTTTCTTATTTGATCCCTCCCTCCCGGTCAACACCTGCAACAATGTTATCTTTTCAATTATTTTGAGGTTCACATCAGGTAACAAATCGAAAATCCCCTTTAACCCCCCCGAGTACAGACTCTCATAAGCCTCGCGCAAGTAGCGGCGAGGGTAAATTTAATTTGTTAACGCAGCGACGGAAGGGGGTAGCGGGCCCTGCAAAACAGTAATCCTGTCTTTCAGCGCAAATGTTATAGGAAGCTATGAATTTGGTGGATGTGAATGGGATGTTGGTACATGTTTTACTAAGGTATTATAATGGCAGCCTATTATTAGATCGCATTAATCATTACTGTGCCAAAGGCACTGACAGGCCCGCTGAATACGATTGAAAGGGTTGTAATGGATATAAATTACCCATTGTGTGATAAAAGGATTTTTTTTTTTTTTTTTTTTTTACTAAGGAGGTGAGAATAAAATAGCAAATTCAAATCTGACTGCGGTATAAAAACCCGGCAAAAAAATCAAAAAGTACAAAAAAAAAAAAAAAAAAAAAAGAGACGGACTCAGGAAATCCGCAGACTGGGGAGGTAAGCAGTTTTTAAACAAGGTGGTCATCGGCCCCCGTGAATTGTGCACTATGCAAAATTAATTTCTGCAACGCATAATGCTATCAGGGCGAAGCAGCAGCGCTGGAATCTCTTTAGCGGGGTGACATTTCTGTGATGTGACAGCATTAAAATTCCCTCCCCGCCATTCCACCGCCCGACTCTCAGTCTCGGACGGCTGAGGGTCGACGTATAGATAAATATATATATATATATATATATACACACACGTCTTTCCCTCCTGCGGCGTTTGATCGCGGTCGCCGAGTGCCTCTCTTCATCCAGATTTCAAGCCTAACTGAAACGTCTCGGCGGAACTGACAGCGTTTAGCGGACGTGTTAACTTAGAGGGAGACGCCTGAACCGAGCACGTAATGAGTTTGCTGCTTTGAGATTAACCGCGTGTCAGGTAGGAGGTAATTGTCTGTAAGAGCGGAGTGCTTAAGGAAAAAAAAAAGATGTTTGAGAGGGCTTGTCCACTGTGAAATGAATGCTGCTTTGTGGTAACTCTTCCCTCTTAAAGTGAACCTGCCCACTGCCCGTCACTTAAGTTGGATTCTTCGCCTTTCTTAATCACTCTTCAAATCGCCAGCTTAAATATTTATCATGCTCCAGCCATTCCTTGGTAGAGGAGTGCCCAGAAGGGGGTTGGGAAGACGATAAATAGTCTGAAGCACTGGAGAGCTGGGTTCTCTCTCCCCAAGAGGGTTTCCGAAGCCTGAGGGGCTACTGCCCTTAGGTGGCCCATAGACTGTGTCCAATGGCGGCCCCTCCATTAGGACGCATGGATTACAATGGGGTGAGAGTTTTTTTGTTTTGTTATTAACCACTTCAGCCCCGGAAGCTTTTGGCTGCAGAATGACCAGGCCATTCTTTGCGATTCGGCACTGCGTCGCTTTAACTGACAACTGCGCGGTCGTGCTACGTTGCACCCAAACAAAATTGACATCATTTTTTCCCTGCAAACAGAGCTTTCTTTTGGTGGTATTTGATCGCCTCTGCGGTTTTTATTTTTTGCGCTGTAAGACCCCTATCACACCGAGACACCTAGGGCGTCGGCGGTAAAGTGGCACTATTTTTTGAGCTGCTTTACTGTCATTTTAGCTGCGCTATTTGGCCGCTAGCGGTGGGCGGTTTTAACCCCCCCCCCCGAAAAGGGGTTAAATCTGCCCACAAAACGCCGCTCTGGCGGTATCACAGCGCTGCCCCATTGATTTCAATGGGGAGCGGCGGTGGAGGAGCGGTGAGTTCACCGCTCCTTCACCACTCCAAAAAAGCTGCTGGCAGGACTTTTCCTGACGCCCTGCCAGTGCACCGCTCCAGCGAATGGAGCCGCTTTTTTCAGGTGCTGTGTAGGCGCTATTTTTAGCGCTGTGGCACCTGAAAAACGCCCACAGTGTGAAAGGGGTCCAAACAAAAAAATTTGAAAAAAAAAAGAACAACAATATTTTGAACTTTTTGCTGTAATAAATATCCCCATTTTTTTTTTAACAATTTTTTTCTCAGTTTAGGCCGATACGTATTCTTCTACATGTTTTTGGTAAAAAAAAAAAAATCTCAATAACCGTTTATTGATTGGTTTGCACAAAAGTTATAGCTAGATAGATTTATAGCATTTTTATTATTATTTTTTAAATTTTTTTACTAGTAATGGCGGCAATCAGCGATTTTTATCGTGACTGCGACATTATGGCGGACACATTGAACAATCTTGACACAATTTTTGGACCATTGGCATTAATACAGCGATCAGTGCTAAAAAAAATGCATTGATTACTGTAAAAATTTTGCTGCGCGAAGGGGTTAACACTAGGGGGAGATCAAGGGGTTAATTGTGTTTTCGCTTGGGAGGTGATTCTAACTGAAGCGAGAGGGGACTGACTAGAGGAAGTGTGTGTTTCCGTGGTCTGTCCCTCGTGCTCGCGATCGCTCGTGGCCGGCGGTCATCGTGACCACGAGCATCAGCCCCCCCCCCCCCCCCACTGTGCAGCGGGCGGACGCCTGCTATCCTGGTCCCGCGAGCCAACGTATAGCTACGAAGGTTTGCGGGATCGTGCCGACCTGCCGCAGTATAATGACTGGTCGGCAAGCGGTGAAGCACGTGATTAGAGCCAGAGGCTCTAATAGGCTTGAAAAAAGGGTGAGCTCGGGACACAGAGCACTGCTCTCCAAGCCCACCCAGCCAATCAGGAAGCAGCTCCTGAGACCCGTCACATCGATCGGCTGAAAGGACAGGTGATCCTATCGGACGCCTAAGGGGAGGAAGTAGACGCCGCTTATCGCCCGTAGGAGCACTGACCGGCCACAACCTAGATGAGGAAAGTGCAAGGCTGGATGACTGACCAACTGCAAGACCCCACTTGTGGGGCCTTAGACTGTTTGATATTCATGATTATGTAAAGTGGTTGTAAACCCTCACAGTACATATACTTAGTGAAGTGACCGGCCCTCGGGCGATACACAGAGATGAAGCAAATTCTACATAAGTTGTACCTGTTTATCAACAGCCCTGTGTTCTCCACATTTGTTCATAATGCTGAATTATAAAGCTTGCCTGAGAGTTCAGGAAAAAGGGGGCAGAGAGCTGAAGTTACACTCTGCAGAGCTCCGCGAGGAGAGCTCTGAGAGCTGATTGGAGGGAAGGGACCCCCCCCCCCTCCTCCACACAGCACACAGGAACAGAACTAAGGCTGTCAATCAGCTGGAGGTCCCTCAATGTCAACTTTTTTTTTCTTGGTGTCAGGAAAATTTCTCAGAAGTGACCATGCTGATAGCAAGAGGAAGGAAGCAGCAGACAGAAATGACACTTAGTGCTCTGCATTATGTATAGTACACACTATAGAGGGATGTGCTTTGTTCATATTTCATTTCTGAGGTTTACAACCACTTAAAGTGGTTCTAAAGGCTTTTTTATCTTTCAAGAGGAAATCAAAAACAAAAAATCGAAAATAAAAAAAATATAAAAATAAAAATATAAAATAAAAAAATAAAAAAAATAAAAAATATATAAAAAAAAATAAATAAAAAAATATAAAAAAAAAAAAAAAAAAAAAGCGCAGCACTATTTTTTGTTTTTGACTGTGTGATATTTTATATAAATATGAAAATATAAATATAAAATATAAAAAATAAAAAATATAAAATAAAAAATATAAATATATATATATATATATATATATATAAAATAAAAAATATAAATATATATATATATATAAAATAAAAAATATAAAAAAAATATATAAAATAAAAAATATAAAAAAATAAAAAAACTATAAAAAAATAAAAATAAAAAAAATAAAAAAATAAAAATAAAAAATGCGCAGCACTATTTTCTGTTTTTGACTGTGTGTGAGTTTAGCTGCGTTAGATAACTTGCAACGTAGCGCACATTAGACTCACGGCAAAAGAAGCAAATGGGCCCTAATTTTGCAAAGCGAACAGTCTTTAATTTGTAGTTCATCGACCCCCCGTCGACTCCACCCATGTAATTAATGTAGCTGCAACCGATGCAAGACCCACAGCGATGCCTTGCCCCCCCAAACCCCCCCCCCCGCTGAGCCACCCTGCTGCCCACCAATACAGGCGCTTAGCGGAAAAGGGAGGAAAAAAAACAGCCAAAGGCTTTTTCCACAAAAGAATTGATGGAGAGGTGTGTATTGAGGTGTACAGGATGGATCCAGCTGCAGCGTCTTCTACAAGCTGAAGTGTAGACAGATGGATAAGTGAAGGTGCCAGCAAGGATGAAGATGCTGAGAGCTGAAAGAAGGATTTCATGCTGAAGGGGATTAGCCAGGAAATAAAGTATCATTGAGATGTTTCTTAGGAAAACAGCTGAATAGGCTAAACAACTGCAATATAATAAATAAATAAATAAATAAATATTTCACCGACGAAGCGAGGGCGTTAATGATTATTTAAGATAATGTAATAGCGCAAAATGCACCAAGTGAAACATTAACAGATGAGAACAGGCACTGATACCCGTCCATGGAAATGTACGGCATCAACTGCCAATCTTCGGCACATGGAAGATGTAGAAAAGCAAGGACTGCATTGGGTCATGTTTGTCCTCAGCTGACGCTTATTTTATTTTTATTTATTTTTTGTTTTGGGGGGGGGGGGGGTTGCAGTAATTAATATGTTGTCTTTTTTTTCTATTTGTTCATATTTCATTTCTGAGCTTTACAACCAGTGACAGCTCGTCCATTAGGGGCACAGGGGTGACGGCCTGTCCATAAGGGGCGCAGGGGTGACGGACCGTCCATTAGGGGCGCAGGGGTGACGGCCTGTCCATTAGGGGCGCAGAGGTGACGGCCCGTCCATTAGGGGCGCAGAGGTGACGGCCCATCCATTAGGGGCGCAGGGGTGACGGCCCGTCCATTAAGGGCGCAGGGGTGCCGCCCTCCCACACTTAAATCATCATGTGCCTGGTCCCTAATCTACATGCAGGGTGCCGGACACATGAATTTCAATGGGGTTTATTTTTTTTATTTTGTTTTGAAGGCCAATCAGTGGGTCCTGAGAACCGATTAGGCAGATGCCGCGTACACACGATCGGAATTCTCATCGGAAAAAGCTCTGATGGTTTTCCCAACGGAATTCAGACGGAATTCGGCTCAAGCTGTCTTGCCTACACGCGGTCACATCAAATTCCGATCGTTTAGAACGCGGTGACGTACAACACGTACGACGGGACTAGAAAAAGGAAGTTCAATAGCCAGTAGCCAATAGCTTCCGTCTCGTAGTTGAATCTGAGAATGCGTGATTTTTGGCGTGTCGGAATTGCATACACACGATCGGAATTACCGATAGAAAGTTTTTCCGTCGGGAAAATTGAGAACATGCTCTCATTTTTTGGCTGGCGGGAATTCAGACAGCTAAATTCCGATGGAGCGTACACACGGTCACATTTTCCAATGAAAAGCTCTCATCGGTCTTTTTCTGTCCGGAATTCCGATCGTGTGTCCGTGGCAAGAGAGTCTTAGGACCTCAGGCCAAAAACGGCCTCAGGACCCACTTCCTGTTCAGCCTGGGAGGAGGAGAAGCAACCACACCGGAGCGAGGAGTAGCAACGATGAGCAGCATCCCTACCCCGGATCTGCCTCTTCGGTCTCCTGCGGGGGGGGGGGGGGGGTCGCGTCGGTCTGCCCCCCCCAGCACCAGCCACCACTGCTTACAACCACTTTAACGTGATTATAAAAGGCTCGAGGTTTTTTTGCCTTCATACATTCTATACATTAAAGAGGAAGTCGTCTTACTCTACTATGTGCTGCCAGCATCGGCTATTGTAACCACATTCCGCCCTACACACTTTCTGAATACTGCTCCAATCAACAGCGGTGCTTAGGTAGCGGTGAGTGGTGCTGATTAGAGCAGTGTTCAGTGGGGTGCCAGACTGCTTGAGAGCCAGGCTGCTGCACTGTGTGAAGGTAGCAGTCCGACTCTCCTATGTGCTGCCAGCACAGGCCATTTTAACTCATGGGGCAGAACTTGGTGTTAGCATATTATTATCTGTATGTGCAGCCTCACTGCAATAAATAGGGAGGGTTCAATTTGGCTTTAAGGCTGGGTGCCCACGGGTGTTTTCTGCTACGGTATTCTTCACCAATGATCGCCCCACAAATTAATCCACAGGAATCACCAGGGCCGGGACAATGAGTGGGCGCGGAATGTTTTATTGCAGGGATGGGGGTGCCCTGTGCCAGTTGCTTCTGTTACAAGGGGTAGTGGCAGCAACATCACTGCTAACCGTAACCCTAAGGGAAGGGGGGCACGGTTTGGCATCTTTGCCCTGGGCGCTGGATGACTTTGTCCTGGCACTGAGGATCACTACATATGCCATACTACCACCTGCCTTTACACGCACATGAACTTTAATGGCATCCCAGTCTTAGTCCGTAGGGTTCAATATTGAGTTGGCCCACCCTTTGCAGCTATAACAGCGTCCACAAGGTTTAGGAGTGCGTCTATGGGAATGTTTGACCATTCTTCCAGAAGAGCATTTGTGATGTTGTTGGCACTGATGTTGGACAAAAAGGCCTGGCTCGCAGTCTCCGCTCTAATTCATCCCAAATGTGTTCTATCAGGTTGAGGTCAGGGCTCTGCGCAGGCCAGTCAAGTTCCTCCACCCCAAACTCGCTCATCCATGTCTTTATGGACCTTGCTTTGTGCACTGGTGCGCAGTCATGTTGGAACAGGAAGGGGCCGTCCCAAAACTGTTCCCACAAAGTTGGGAACATGAAATGTCTTGGTATGCTGACGCCTTAAGAGTTCCCTTTACTGGAAATAAGGGGCCAAGTCCAACCCCTGAAAAACAACCCCACACCATAATCCCCCCTCCACCAAATGATTTGGACCAGTGCACAAAGCAAGGTCCATAAAGACATGGATGAGTGAATTTGGGCTGGAGGAACTGGTCTGCACAGAGTCCTGACCTCAACCCGATAGAACACCTTTGGGATGAATTAGAGCTGAGACTGCAAGCCAGGCCTTCTCGTCCAACATCGGTGCCTGACCTCACAAATGCTGTTTTGGAAGAATGGTCAAACATTCCCATAGACAGACTCCTAAACCTTGTGGACGGCCTTCCCAGAAGAGTTGAAGCTGTTATAGCTGCAAAGGGTGGGCCAACTCAATATTGAACCCTACGGAATAAGACTGGGATGCCATTAAAGTTCATATGTGTTTAAAGGCAGGTTACATAGTTAGTCAGGTTGAAAAAAGATACAAGACCATCTAGTTCAACCATAAAAAGAAATAAAAATAATATCATACAATCCAATATACCCACAGTTGATCCAGAGGAAGGCGAAAAAGCCCAGAGCAGGGGGAAAAAAAAAATCCCTTCCTGATCCCCCGAGAGGCAAACGGACTTTCCCAGGATCAACTTTACCTATAAATTATTTGTCCCAATACTTTTGACAATATGGTGTTTATGGCCCTGGCACTTTGATCTCCCTGCCGGCACAGTAAAAGATGGCAGAGCCGGTAAGAGGGAAATGTTTCCCAACCGTCTGCTGCTACACAGAGCAATAATACTAATGCACAGTAGATTGTAAGCTCTAGCGAGCAGGGCCCTCTGATTCCTCTTACCAAATTGTAATGTAACTGTAATGTCTGCCTTCATTTTGTTAAGCGATGCGCAAACTGTTGGCGCTATATAAAACCTGTATAATAATAATAATAATAGGTGATTAGGGTGTGCCCAGGCACCTCCAGCGCACCCTGTGCGCACGCCAATGCTTGTGATCACTTATGTGGTACACGATCTCCCATTCCCCTTTTTCCAGGTCACATGATCTGTCGCAAAATTGGCGAATGTAATTAGTCAGGTGACCTGTCATCGTAGTTGTAACAGATCACATGACCGCCACTTGGTGCTATGAATATGAAAACCGCCTGAACAAAATGAAGCCTCCTGCATCCAGCAAAATCAATTCGCAACAATTTTTAAGAAGCATTTTTACCTTAGAACTAAAACAAATCAATACTTATTTCCATACATCGAAAGAATAAACCACCTTCAGTGGTAACATATTCAACTCACCCAGTTGCGTACATCTGCAGAATCATAGATTCAGTTCAGTTTGTCTGGGTGCAGGGAGAAGGCCAACATTCATACTGCGGGAGAGATGGGAGACGCATCTTAATAATCTTATTAATGGACGGGGAGAAGTCTGATCTACAGTCACTGGCCTTCGGGCTTTATCTCTTTCTAAGAAACAGGAACCAATAGGAAGTTTTCCTAAAATGAACCCGCACTTTGGCATGCAGGGCAAAACGACAGGTTCTCTTTACTGGAGCCCTATTCGGGGGTCAGGTGACACATCCACCGGATAACACGTCCCACTCCTGTTGATACCAACCTTTCCCCACTGCCTTCTTTGCCTACAAAGGCCAGACTAAGAGGCCATGTGTATGCTCAATATTGGAGCTTACACAGGGAAAAGGACCGCCTCCCTGCTCTTACATAGGCGGCGATTGGTTGGTCAAGCACCATACACTGCAATATAGGAGGAAGGGAAGAGAGTCACAGGCTTCCTTATTATCAACAATCCAGTGGCGGCCGCTCCATTAGGGGCACAGGGGCGCCACCCCCTCTAATCCACGCACCCTACTCCTAATCTACATGCAGGCCACCGAACGCATGGATTTTAGTGTTTTTTTTTTTTAAGCACATGATTAGAGTCTGAGGCTCTAATTGGCTTCAAAAAAAGGGTGGGCTCGGGGCACAGAACATTGTGCTCTGAGCCCACCCAGTTGTGTGACAATAGCAAATTAATAATCATAATAATTTACAATTGTTGTTTCTATTATAGTATATAATATAATATATATATATAATCATCCTGACGAAGGTCTTCTGAGCGAAACACTGTGCTCTGAGCCCACCCAGTTGTGTGACAATAGCAAATTAATAATCATAATAATTTACAATTGTTGTTTCTATTATAGTATATAATATAATATATATATATATATATATATAATCATCCTGACGAAGGTCTTCTGAGCGAAACACTGTGCTCTGAGCCCACCCAGTTGTGTGACAATAGCAAATTAATAATCATAATAATTTACAATTGTTGTTTCTATTATAGTATATAATATAATATATATATATATAATCATCCTGACGAAGGTCTTCTGAGCGAAACACTGTGCTCTGAGCCCACCCAGTTGTGTGACAATAGCAAATTAATAATCATAATAATTTACAATTGTTGTTTCTATTATAGTATATAATATAATATATATATATATATATATATATATATATATATATATAATCATCCTGACGAAGGTCTTCTGAGCGAAACACTGTGCTCTGAGCCCACCCAGTTGTGTGACAATAGCAAATTAATAATCATAATAACTTACAATTGTTGTTTCTATTATGGTATATAATATAATATTATATGTATATATATATATATATATATATATATATATATAAAATATATATATATATATATAAAATATAATAATATAATATTCCCGAGGAAGCTCTTCTGAGTGAAACATGTAGAGTAAGAAATGGTTATACATGTAAAAAAAAAAATGATGAAATTCTTGTAAATGTTTACTTTCGATTTTAAAGAATTGTTTAAATAAAATGAATATTCTTCTAAATTGACTGACTATTCTACTTCCTGGTACCTTAAAAGTCCCACCTGCGCAAATTCATATTCGCTAGTGTCTTCCTGCTTCTCCTCCTGGCCAATCAGGAAGTGGAGTAGGAGAACCGATCACATTGGTCACCGAGGAGGAGATGCAGAAGGAAGCCGCCGAGGAGCAGAGGCAGAGGGAAGCCGACAAAGCTGCAACCAAGATGGGGTAAGTGCAGGGCTGGTGGGTGGACCAGCAAGGAACGCGGGGGGGGGGGTGGTAGGTGGCTTGCCAATCGACCAAGCAACGGGAGGGGTTTTTTGATTGACGGACGGGGGGTGTTTTGCCGATCGCCTGAGTGACGGGGGGGTTTGACTGGCAAACCGACCTCCCGAATGGGGGGGGTTTGACTGAAGGACGGACTGAACGGGGGGGGGAGCACCGGCCGCCACTGCAGCAACCACAAACAGCTCCAGCAGATGCCTGGAGAACCAAAGAAGTGAAGGCGAGTATCAGCAGGAGAAGGGATCTTATCAAAAGTATATACAAAAGCCAGAAAAGTAAGACACGACGGCCCCCTAATAAGTCTAATATCACCAATATACAAAATATACTCTAAAACATTATATTATTACAAAAAAACATTTAAAAAGATTATACATAAGGTGGGCAATATAGTTCCACCATACATAAAAACCACACACAGCAGCGCTCAGATAGATTCGAGAAATTCCTACACATTTCGCAGCGACAGTCGCTTCTTCAGGGCTTCAATGTTCCTTTATCTGACTCAAAGCCTAATATTGACAATCCAATGGCCACAAAAGGTATGCTGGGGCAGCCACAAGCCGGAAGTTAGGGACTAGGGATGTTAGGAGATGTTGGCACTTTATTATGGACTGTACATTGTTTCTGTCATTATGGTAACCTATCCGTCAAGTAAAATGTTTGAACGTTGCCTGGTTTGAAGTTACTGAAGGGATGTAATGCAAGTAAGCGGCACACATAGTTCTCCTTCTTGGGTCATTAAACACAGCAGGGTATGAAGATAACGATATAAGAGTTTATATATATGGTGTGAAGATACAGTGGTTACCAAGGGTGACAAACGTTTCTCTAGCAGCCTGTCATTGAGTGTGTACATGTGGGGGGGTGAGATAGCCTCTTTCAGAGAGGGAGATGTTGTCGGCACTCCTACGAAAGTGGTCCGTTTCCCATATCTACGGGGGCAGTTTTTCACTAGCCCTGGGCCCCTTTCACACTGCCGAGACATTGGGGATGCGATTTTGATGCGACTTTGCTGCGATTTCAGTGCGATTTCAGGGAATACCTGTGTAAACTTGAGGTCTACGGACCCCAACTCGCATGAAAGTCGGAACCAAAGTAGCACAGGGACTACTTTGCAGTCGACACGACTTGAAGTCGCACAGATATGAATGGTTATCATTGGATATCATGGGGAATGACTTGTCATGCGACTTTGCAGGCCCCAAGCCGCAGGACAAGTCACACAGGTGTGAAAAGGGCCTTAGGGTTCCCGGTGCTGACACCTTAACTGTGGGCACCCGGGCGGGGACAGTTCGTGGCTTTGCAACCTGCTGCCCACCGCGCACGCGCGAGCCGTGCTGTGTGAAGGGCCCCGCGGTCTTCTGGAACATGTGACTGTCGGGAGAGGAGAACTTTCGTTTGGATCGCCCGGACTATCCAAGCAGAAGTGAATCAGGTACCTGTCAAAACTAGATACCCCCCGCAAAAACTACGTGCCAAAATATGTAGAGGAGGGAGGAGACCTTAAAGAGAACATTCCTCTTTTTAAAGTGATTTTAAAAGTCTTGTGTTTTTTTTCCTATAAAAATAATAAACATGTTATACTTACCTGCTCTGTGAATTTGCACAGGGCAGCCCGGATCCTCCTCTTCTCGGGTCCCTCTTCTGTGATCCTGCCCCCCTTCCTACTGTTCGGTGCCCCCCACAGCAAGCAGCTTCAGACACGAAGCTCCCACCTGGCCCTGCCCCCTCTCTCCCGATTGGCTAGATGGCTTTGATTGACAGCAGCAGGACAGATGAGACACTTGTGCACATCGCTGAACAGAGGGGGACCTCAGGTAAGTGTTAGGGGGGCTGCTGCACATATTCGTTTTTAGTTTTTTTTTTATCTTAATGCATAGAAAATCCTTCTGCCTTTACAACCCTTTTAATCATAAATATAATATAATATAGTAAAATAATAATAATAATAATAAATATGATTACATTATTATAATGGTGCTGCACACTCACCTGGACCACTGAATTCAGCTCTAGTGGATGGAAGGAGCCATAGGCAGCACTTTAACTGGTCCTAAAAGAAAAAAAAAGTCACAAATGAATAAAGTGTAAAGTTTTTCACTGAATGGCTAACAGGAAAGTGCTAAACAGTACTAAACAGTGATAAACAAACAAAAAAATAACTTATTAATTATCATTATCTATTACTATTACTAAAGCACCAACATATTATGGAGCAATGTCTATTGAGGGGACCCTGTCACCAGAAATTTTCCGGTTACTTTTCATTAAGTGGCAAGGCTACTAAATTACCATTTATATTGTTTTTTTTTTGGGGGGGGGGGTTCTCCCTTCCTTCCCTCCCTTCTGTCTTCCTTCCTTCCCTCCCTTCTGTCGTCCTTCCTTCCCTCCCTCCTGTCTTCCTTCCTTCCCTCCCTCCTGTCTTCCTTCCTTCCCTCCCTCCTGTCTTCCTTCCTTCCCTCCCTCCTGTCTTCCTTCCTTCCCTCCCTCCTGTCTTCCTTCCTTCCCTCCCTCCTGTCTTCCTTCCTTCCCTCCCTCCTGTCTTCCTTCCTTCCCTCCCTTCTGTCTTCCTTCCTTCCCTCCCTTCTGTCTCACTTCCTTCCCTCCCTTCTGTCTTCCTTCCTTCCCTCCCTTCTGTCTTCCTTACTTCCTTCCCTCCCTTCTGTCTTCCTTCCTTCCCTCCCTTCTGTCATCCTTCCTTCCCTCCTTCCTGTGTTCCTTCCTTCCCTCCCTCCTGTCTTCCTTCCTTCCCTCCCTCCTGTCTTCCTTCCTTCCATTCCTTCTGTCTTCCTTCCTTCCCTCCCTTCTGTCTCCCTTCCTTCCCTCCCTTCTGTCGTCCTTCCTTCCCTCCCTTCTGTCTTCCTTCCTTCCCTCCTGTCTCCCTTCCTTCCCTCCCTCCTGTCTTCCTTCCTTCCCTCCCTTCGGTCTTCCTTCCTTCCCTCCCTCCTGTCTCCCTTCCTTCCCTCCCTTCTGTTTTCCTTCCTTTCCTCCCTCCCTACTGTCTTCCTTCCTTCCCTCCCTCCTGTCTCCCTTCCTTCCCTCCCTTCAGTCTTCCTTCCTTCCTTCCCTCCCTCCCTCCTGTCTCCCTTCCTTCCCTCCCTTCTGTCTCCCTTTCTTCCCTCCCTTCTGTCTTCCTTCCTTCCCTCCCTTCTGTCTTGCTTCCTTCCCTCCCTTCTGTCTTCCTTCCTTCCCTCCCTCCTGTCTTCCTTCCTTCCCTCCTGTCTTCCTTCCTTCCCTCCCTTCTGTCTTCCTTCCTTCCCTCCCTCCTGTCTTCCTTCCTTCCCTACTTCCTTTTTTATCCCCTTCCCTTCTTCCTTGCCTACTTCGCTCATTTCCTCCTTCCTTCATTTCCTCCTTCCTGTTTCAATAGTTTTTTTTTTTTTTTTTTTAGGAAAACAAGTAAATAAAAGAAAAAAGGATCAATGAATGGAACAGCGAACGATCCTCATCTGCTCCAAGCATGTAACATACAAATGCAAGACTTGGTAGAAATTGATGAGGCCCATAGCACATAGGTAAGTTAAGGTAAGTATGTCCTAGGGAGTGATTCTAATTGTGGTGGGGATGGGCGACCACTCACATGACATCGATTACTGCTCCCGATGAAAGGGAGCAGTAGATCCCTGTCATGGCACTAGGCAGAACAGGGAAATGGCTTGTTTACGTAGGCATCTCCCCGTTCTGAGGCTCCGTGACACGATTGAAGGGCACCGATGGACATCGATTCTGCGGGACCGGCGGGCACGGTCACACTGTACGCGGTGGGCGTGCACGCCCACTAGCCCCGCCAATTAAAGGGGACGCGCAGTTACGCCCATTTGCTCACCGCTGCCTTTGTGCCGACGTATATTGGCAAGTGGTTAATCACAATGAAATGGTATTTATGGCAATAATGCCTCATATTCATATCTAGTGATGGACGAACTTCCGACGGGACGTTTCGCGAACGCGAAACGCGAACGGACACAAACGTTCGCGAAAACGACCGTTCGCCGCGGGCTCCATTGACTTCAATGGGAGGCGAATTTCGCAAACCTTTAGGTCGAATTTGCGGCCACGGGGTAATTATTAGGGGGTAGCACGTAGTCCCACCACCTGGACAATAGCATAATACATGTATGAGGTGAATTTGGGATCGATAACTACAAGCATTTTTTTTTTATTTGGGAAATTGTTCTGACAATTCAGGACTATGGAGCTAATGAAGGCAATGGAGGAGAGGGAAGGTCAGGGACCAGGGTAGGCAAACAAGAGGGTGCAGGAGATACAGAGCACTGACAGCAGCACCGTAATACAGAGCACTGACATCAGCACCGTGACATACAGCGCTGACAGCAGCTCCGTGACATACAGCGCTGACAGCAGCTCCGTGACATACAGCGCTGACAGCAGCTCCGTGACATACAGCGCTGACAGCAGCTCCGTGACATACAGCGCTGACAGCAGCTCCGTGACATACAGCGCTGACAGCAGCACCGTGACATACAGCGCTGACAGCAGCTCCGTGACATACAGCGCTGACAGCAGCTCCGTGACATACAGCGCTGACAGCAGCTCCGTGACATACAGCACTGACAGCAGCTCCGTGACATACAGCGCTGACAGCAGCTCCGTGACATACAGCGCTGACAGCAGCACCGTGACATACAGCGCTGACAGCAGCTCCGTGACATACAGCGCTGACAGCAGCTCCGTGACATACAGCGCTGACAGCAGCTCCGTGACATACAGCGCTGACAGCAGCTCCGTGACATACAGCGCTGACAGCAGCTCCGTGACATACAGCGCTGACAGCAGCTCCGTGACATACAGCGCTGACAGCAGCTCCGTGACATACAGCGCTGACAGCAGCTCCGTGACATACAGCGCTGACAGCAGCTCCGTGACATACAGCGCTGACAGCAGCTCCGTGACATACAGCGCTGACAGCAGCACCGTAAGCAGCCCCAGGAGGAAGTCAGCACAGCACAGGGATGGTGTGATCCCCTCATAATAAGAACCCCCAGGAGGAAGTCAGCACAGCACAGGGATGGTGGGAGCCCCTCATAATAAGAACACCCAGGAGGAAGTCAGCACAGCACAGGGATGGTGGGAACCCCTCATAATAAGCAGCCCCAGTAGAAATATGACACCGCTCAACCTCTTCAAAGAGGAGGGTAGGGGCATATAGTACGGTGTGCTTTTTTGGGTCAGGGAAGTGAGCCAAATGAATTAAGAAGGTCTGTGTGCTTGATTCCAAAAATTGTTTATAGACATATACATGGTCTACTGATCACATGTGTTGAATTCCTCCGAGATCCATGCCTCATTCATTTTTAGAAATGTGAGGTAGTTAACACTGTGGTGAGCTAGGCGAGTACGCTTATCGGTCACAATCCCCCCTGCTGCGCTGAACGTCCTTTCGGACAGGACACTGGATGAGGGGCAAGCCAACAGTTCGATTGCAAATTGGGCAAGCTCTGGCCAGAGGTCAAGCCTGCCCACCCAGTAGTCTAGGGGTTCATCACTCCTCAGAGCGTCCACATCGGCCGTTAACCCAATGTAGTCGGACACCTGACGGTCTAGGCGTTCCCTGATGCTGGATCCGGATGACACCTGTCGATGGGTCGGCTGAAAGAATGACCTCATATCCGAAGTCACCAACACATCTTCAAACCGGCCTCTTCTTGCAGGCGCTGTTGGATTGGTACCCGCAAATCCTTCTCTGGGAGTGGGAATTGCTCCTCTGCCAGCGCACGCAAAAGCAGAATGCAGCATTTCTCGAAGCAAGGCCTGGAAGTGCTGCATTCTGACAGCCCTCTGCGACGGCGGTAACATTTCCGCCATTTTGTGTTTGTACCGGGGGTCTAAGTACGTTGCCACCCAGTACTGGTCCTTGACCCTCATGCTTTTTATACGGGGGTCCCTATTAAAACACTGGAGCATGAAGGCCCCCATTTGCACTAAAGTGGAAGCGGTGTGGTGGCCTGGCTCCTGCTCATCATCCAGGATAATGTCGTCCTCTTCATTCTCCTCTCCCCATCCTCGCACAACAGGGATCCCAGAAAGGTTTAAAGCATGCTCTTCTTGCTCCTGCTCATCCGCCCCGGCACCATCCTCCTCTGACTCCTCATCAGACTCCTGTTGTTGACTTGTCTCAGATAGAGTAGCCCCCCCTGGGAATTCATCCAGCATTGCGACTTCCTCATCTTCCCGCTCCTGCTCCTCCACAGCCTGATCAATGACACGACGCAATGCACGCTCCAGAAAGAAGGCATAAGGTACCATGTCACTGATGGCGCCATGGCTGCGACTGACCAGTTTGGTGATCTCCTCAAATGGCCGCAGAAGTCTGCATGTGTCGCGCATGAGCAGCCACTGGCGCGGTGAAAAAAAACCCAGCTCCCCAGAACCGTTTCTTTCGCAGAGTTCATACAGGTAGACGTTAACTGCACGTTTCTGCTGGAGCAGCCTATCAAGCATATAGAAGGTTGAGTTCCATCGCGTCGGGCAATCGCAAATAAGACGTCTGACCGGCAGATGGTGTCGCCGCTGAATGTCAGCAAGGCGAGCCATGGCCGTGTAAGATCTTCTGAAATGGGCCGAGATTTTCCTTGCCTGCCGCAAGATGTCCTGGACCCCAGGGTATTTGACAAGGAATCGCTGCACGACCAAGTTTAAGACGTGTGCCATGCACGGCACGTGCGTGATTTTGCCCTGTTTCAATGCGCTAAGCAGATTGGCACCGTTGTCACACACCACTTTACCAACTGTCAAATTGAGCGGTGTTAGCCACTCATCTGCCTGTGAACGCAAAGCTGAAAGGAGTGCCGGGCCAGTGTGGCTCTTTGCTTCCAGGCACAACAGACGCAGCACGGCATGGCAACGTCTCACCTGGCATGTGGAATAGGTTCTGGGGAGCTTGGGCGGTGCAGTGGAAGAGACGCTAGCAGCGGAAAAGGAGGAGGCAGCTGAGGAGGAGAGGGAGGAGGATGGAGTAGGAGGAGGAGAAGAAGAGTCAGGCCTGCATGCAATCCGTGGCGGTAAAACCAAATCTACACGGGTGCCACGGGTTACATGCTTGACGGCCGTCAGAAGGTTCACCCAGTGGGCAGTAAAACTGATATACCTTCCCTGCCCGTGTTTGCTAGACCACGTGTCTGTGGTCAGATGTATCTTGGCACCGACACTGTGTGCCAGAGATACATTCACTTGCCGCTGAACATGGCCATATAGCTCTGGGATGCCCTTCTCTGAGAAATACTTCCTTCCTGGGACCTTCCATTGTGGTGTTCCAATGGCCACAAATTTGCGAAAGGCCTCCGAGTCCACCAGTTTATATGGCAGTAGTTGGCGGGCTATGAGTTCTGACAAGCCAGCCGCCAACCGTTGGGCAAGAGGGTTATCCGGCGTCATCATTTTTTTACGCTCAAACATTAGGCCCACGGAAGCCTGCCTTTTTGCAGAAAAATGTGAGCTTGGCGTGATGGAAGGTGGAGTGGAGGACAATTGTGAGGAGAGAGGAGAAGGAGAAGTAGAAGACGAGGCTGGACGGTGAGAGCCTGCAGTGTGGCTTTGTGTGTTCCGTTGCTCCCACTGGGCTCGGTGATGGCTGCTCATGTGCCTTCTTAAGGCGGTCGTCCCTAGGTGAGTATTGGGCTTACCGCGACTAACGCGTTGACTGCAAAGATTGCAGATGGCAACGCTATTGTCAGCAGCGGACACGTTAAAAAAAGCCCACACTGCGGAGCCATGTGCCGGTGTCCTGGGAGCGCCAGATGTGACCGTACATGGTCGATGACTCGCTCCTGATACATTTGCAGTCTGCTTTGTCCCTGCTGTGCAATGTAAGTCATTGCTGCTTCTCCTCCCTATCTGCTGGTCCATATCTCCCTCTGAACTCCCCTCCTCTTCCTCTCTTGTGGGCACCCACGTGACATCACTAGACACGTCATCATCAACGTCACCTTCCCCACCGCTATAAGTAGAGTAGGCAGCAACACCGGGGACCAACCTCCTCCTTGGGCTGATCTGGGTACTGGCGTCAGACTGCTGAGTAGCGCTTGTTGCTACCTCCTCTTCCTGATCCAATACCAAGAGTGGCTGCGCATCAGAAATGTCCTCTTGATATGGATCGGAAAATAATTCCAGTGACTCAAGCGGAAGGTATGTGGTGGTGGTGGTGGTGGTCGTGTTGTTGGTGGTAGTGTCTTTGGGGGTGCACATAGCAGAGAGTGAAGAAGAGGGTGCAGATCGAGAGGATGAGGAGGGTGCAGAAGAGTAAGGCTGAGCGAGCCACTCAACCAAGTCTGGTGCATCCTTTAAAGTAATTGAACGCACCTTCTGCAACTTCCCACTTTGGCTCAAGCCTGTTGCTCCTGCCCTACCCCTACCACCCCTGCGGAAGGGCCTGCCTCTTCCTCTGCATGTCATTTTTTAAATGACCCTGTGACAAAACTCTTAGTCCCTATACCGCTGAAGGACTGCTGCAGTATAGGTGAGCGGTCAGCAGTGGTGCACGTCAACCCTATCTATTGTGGACCTATAGCGGTCCTTACAGAACAGCAGACTGTACCGCACTCAAGCCTATGTACCGTAGCACCCTATACCAAGTTACCAGTCCTTATAAGAACTTTTGTGGACCAAGCAGGTTGTGTATTAGTGTTTAGCAGACTGTACGTCAGTCCCTATACCGCTGAAGGACTGCTGCAGTATAGGGCAGCGGTCAGCAGTGGTGCACGTCAACCCTATCTATTGTGGACCGATAGCGGTCCTTACAGAACAGCAGACTGTACCGCACTCAAGCCTATGTACCGTAGCACCCTATACCAAGTTACCAGTCCTTATAAGAACTTTTGTGGACCAAGCAGGTTGTGTGTTAGTGTTTAGCAGACTGTGCGTCAGTCCCTATACCGCTGAAGGACTGCTGCAGTATAGGGCAGCGGTCAGCAGTAGTGCACGGCAACCCTATGTATTGTGGACCGATAGCGGTCCTTACAGAACAGCAGACTGTAACGCACTCAGGCCTATGTACCGTAGCACCCTATACCAAGTTACCAGTCCTTATAAGAACTTTTGTGGACCAAGCAGGTTGTGTGTTAGTGATTAGCAGACTGTACGTCAGTCCCTATACCAATGAAGGACTGCTGCAGTATAGGGCAGCGGTCAGCAGTAGTGCACGGCAACCCTATGTATTGTGGACCGATAGCGGTCCTTACAGAACAGCAGACTGTAACGCACTCAGGCCTATGTACCGTAGCACCCTATACCAAGTTACCAGTCCTTATAAAAACTTTTGTGGACCAAGCAGGTTGTGTGTTAGTGTTTAGCAGACTGTGCGTCAGTCCCTATACCGCTGAAGGACTGCTGCAGTATAGGGCAGCGGTCAGCAGTGGTGCACGTCAACCCTATCTATTGTGGACCGATAGCGGTCCTTACAGAACAGCAGACTGTACCGCACTCAAGCCTATGTACCGTAGCACCCTATACCAAGTTACCAGTCCTTATAAGAACTTTTGTGGACCAAGCAGGTTGTGTATTAGTGTTTAGCAGACTGTACGTCAGTCCCTATACCGCTGAAGGACTGCTGCAGTATAGGGCAGCGGTCAGCAGTGGTGCACGTCAACCCTATCTATTGTGGACCGATAGCGGTCCTTACAGAACAGCAGACTGTACCGCACTCAAGCCTATGTACCGTAGCACCCTATACCAAGTTACCAGTCCTTATAAGAACTTTTGTGGAACAAGCAGGTTGTGTGTTAGTGATTAGCAGACTGTACGTCAGTCCCTATACCAATGAAGGACTGCTGCAGTATAGGGCAGCGGTCAGCAGTAGTGCACGGCAACCCTATGTATTGTGGACCGATAGCGGTCCTTACAGAACAGCAGACTGTACTGCACTCAGGCCTATGTACCGTAGCACCCTATACCAAGTTACCAGTCCTTATAAAAACTTTTGTGGACCAAGCAGGTTGTGTGTTAGTGTTTAGCAGACTGTGCGTCAGTCCCTATACCGCTGAAGGACTGCTGCAGTATAGGGCAGCGGTCAGCAGTAGTGCACGGCAACCCTATGTATTGTGGACCGATAGCGGTCCTTACAGAACAGCAGACTGTAACGCACTCAGGCCTATGTACCGTAGCACCCTATACCAAGTTACCAGTCCTTATAAGAACTTTTGTGGACCAAGCAGGTTGTGTGTTAGTGATTAGCAGACTGTACGTCAGTCCCTATACCAATGAAGGACTGCTGCAGTATAGGGCAGCGGTCAGCAGTAGTGCACGGCAACCCTATGTATTGTGGACCGATAGCGGTCCTTACAGAACAGCAGACTGTAACGCACTCAGGCCTATGTACCGTAGCACCCTATACCAAGTTACCAGTCCTTATAAAAACTTTTGTGGACCAAGCAGGTTGTGTGTTAGTGTTTAGCAGACTGTGCGTCAGTCCCTATACCGCTGAAGGACTGCTGCAGTATAGGGCAGCGGTCAGCAGTGGTGCACGTCAACCCTATCTATTGTGGACCGATAGCGGTCCTTACAGAACAGCAGACTGTACCGCACTCAAGCCTATGTACCGTAGCACCCTATACCAAGTTACCAGTCCTTATAAGAACTTTTGTGGACCAAGCAGGTTGTGTATTAGTGTTTAGCAGACTGTACGTCAGTCCCTATACCGCTGAAGGACTGCTGCAGTATAGGGCAGCGGTCAGCAGTGGTGCACGTCAACCCTATCTATTGTGGACCGATAGCGGTCCTTACAGAACAGCAGACTGTACCGCACTCAAGCCTATGTACCGTAGCACCCTATACCAAGTTACCAGTCCTTATAAGAACTTTTGTGGAACAAGCAGGTTGTGTGTTAGTGATTAGCAGACTGTACGTCAGTCCCTATACCAATGAAGGACTGCTGCAGTATAGGGCAGCGGTCAGCAGTAGTGCACGGCAACCCTATGTATTGTGGACCGATAGCGGTCCTTACAGAACAGCAGACTGTAACGCACTCAGGCCTATGTACCGTAGCACCCTATACCAAGTTACCAGTCCTTATAAGAACTTTTGTGGAACAAGCAGGTTGTGTGTTAGTGATTAGCAGACTGTACGTCAGTCCCTATACCAATGAAGGACTGCTGCAGTATAGGGCAGCGGTCAGCAGTAGTGCACGGCAACCCTATGTATTGTGGACCGATAGCGGTCCTTACAGAACAGCAGACTGTAACGCACTCAGGCCTATGTACCGTAGCACCCTATACCAAGTTACCAGTCCTTATAAGAACTTTTGTGGACCAAGCAGGTTGTGTGTTAGTGATTAGCAGACTGTACGTCAGTCCCTATACCAATGAAGGACTGCTGCAGTATAGGGCAGCGGTCAGCAGTAGTGCACGGCAACCCTATGTATTGTGGACCGATAGCGGTCCTTACAGAACAGCAGACTGTACTGCACTCAGGCCTATGTACCGTAGCACCCTATACCAAGTTACCAGTCCTTATAAGAACTTTTGTGGACCAAGCAGGTTGTGTGTTAGTGTTTAGCAGACTGTGCGTCAGTCCCTATACCGCTGAAGGACTGCTGCAGTATAGGGCAGCGGTCAGCAGTAGTGCACGGCAACCCTATGTATTGTGGACCGATAGCGGTCCTTACAGAACAGCAGACTGTAACGCACTCAGGCCTATGTACCGTAGCACCCTATACCAAGTTACCAGTCCTTATAAGAACTTTTGTGGACCAAGCAGGTTGTGTGTTAGTGATTAGCAGACTGTACGTCAGTCCCTATACCAATGAAGGACTGCTGCAGTATAGGGCAGCGGTCAGCAGTAGTGCACGGCAACCCTATGTATTGTGGACCGATAGCGGTCCTTACAGAACAGCAGACTGTAACGCACTCAGGCCTATGTACCGTAGCACCCTATACCAAGTTACCAGTCCTTATAAAAACTTTTGTGGACCAAGCAGGTTGTGTGTTAGTGTTTAGCAGACTGTGCGTCAGTCCCTATACCGCTGAAGGACTGCTGCAGTATAGGGCAGCGGTCAGCAGTAGTGCACGGCAACCCTATGTATTGTGGACCGATAGCGGTCCTTACAGAACAGCAGACTGTAACGCACTCAGGCCTATGTACCGTAGCACCCTATACCAAGTTACCAGTCCTTATAAGAACTTTTGTGGACCAAGCAGGTTGTGTGTTAGTGATTAGCAGACTGTACGTCAGTCCCTATACCAATGAAGGACTGCTGCAGTATAGGGCAGCGGTCAGCAGTAGTGCACGGCAACCCTATGTATTGTGGACCGATAGCGGTCCTTACAGAACAGCAGACTGTAACGCACTCAGGCCTATGTACCGTAGCACCCTATACCAAGTTACCAGTCCTTATAAGAACTTTTGTGGAACAAGCAGGTTGTGTGTTAGTGATTAGCAGACTGTACGTCAGTCCCTATACCAATGAAGGACTGCTGCAGTATAGGGCAGCGGTCAGCAGTAGTGCACGGCAACCCTATGTATTGTGGACCGATAGCGGTCCTTACAGAACAGCAGACTGTAACGCACTCAGGCCTATGTACCGTAGCACCCTATACCAAGTTACCAGTCCTTATAAGAACTTTTGTGGACCAAGCAGGTTGTGTGTTAGTGATTAGCAGACTGTACGTCAGTCCCTATACCAATGAAGGACTGCTGCAGTATAGGGCAGCGGTCAGCAGTAGTGCACGGCAACCCTATGTATTGTGGACCGATAGCGGTCCTTACAGAACAGCAGACTGTACTGCACTCAGGCCTATGTACCGTAGCACCCTATACCAAGTTACCAGTCCTTATAAAAACTTTTGTGGACCAAGCAGGTTGTGTGTTAGTGTTTAGCAGACTGTGCGTCAGTCCCTATACCGCTGAAGGACTGCTGCAGTATAGGGCAGCGGTCAGCAGTAGTGCACGGCAACCCTATGTATTGTGGACCGATAGCGGTCCTTACAGAACAGCAGACTGTAACGCACTCAGGCCTATGTACCGTAGCACCCTATACCAAGTTACCAGTCCTTATAAGAACTTTTGTGGACCAAGCAGGTTGTGTGTTAGTGATTAGCAGACTGTACGTCAGTCCCTATACCAATGAAGGACTGCTGCAGTATAGGGCAGCGGTCAGCAGTAGTGCACGGCAACCCTATGTATTGTGGACCGATAGCGGTCCTTACAGAACAGCAGACTGTACCGCACCCAAGCCTATGTACCGTAGCACCCTAGACAGACCAAGTTACCAGTCCTGATAAAGAGCTTTGTGGAACAAGTGAGTTGTGAATGATTAGCAGACTGCAGCAGAAGGGCAGCAGTCAAGTATAATATTCTTTCTATATTTGGAAGAAAGAATATTATACGTGTACAAGCCTATTACCGTACCACTGATACCAGTCCTGAAAAGAACCTTTGTGGAACTAATAGTAACAGCAAGTCTTTAAAATTATCCTCACTGCCTGACACACTGCTTCCTGCCTGTCCCTATACAAATTGGCAAAAAAGAGTAGGCTGGAACGATTAGCTGGAACAGCTCTTTTGTGGACCTGATAGTAACAGCTAATGATGATGATGATGATGATGATGAAGAAAGACTAATCTGGCTGAGCTGTCCCTAAAATAGCAGCATACAGCGCTCTGTCCCTTTATCTAAACTGACAAAAGAAACTCAGGCTGCTGACCTAACACCTATACCAGTCCTGAAAAGAACTTTTGTGTACCAAATAGCTAGCGTTTTCTCTGTCCCTACTCCACACAGGATCCTTTCCCTACAGTGACAGAAGAAAGAATGTAAAATGGCCACCGGATCGGGTGTATTTATAGGTTAGGGGGAATGTCCAAGTGTCCATGAGCTGTCATGTCTCAATTGGTTGTCCTGTAACACATGATAAACGTGTCACGAAAGGTTAAAGTTCTTGTATACATTAAACACGTAAGTCCGCCGGGGCGAACGACGGAAAAAGGCGTTCGAACCCGCGGACGGCGAAAGTCGGAAATTCGCCGCGAAACGACCGCCGGGCGAACCGTTCGGCCATCACTATTCATATCGTGCACTTGCAACTATCTTCCTTCCTTCCTTCTCTCTTTCTATTCTTCCTTCTTTCTGTTGTAGGTTTGAATATGAACCCCAACACCTCATTGACCAATTCTGTTATTTGCCCTTTTTGGCCTTTCCTTCTTCCTTTCCTCATTTCCTCTTTACCTCCTTCCTTCAGTCTCGCTTCCCTTTCTTCCCTCTTTCTGTCGCAATATGAATACCAGAACCTCACTGACCAATGATATTCGCCTTTCCCAGTAGTTTTTACAAAAAATAGTCTCATCATTCCCTTGGAAGTGATATAAAGTGGATTTCTGAAACATCAAATTATTTTGCTTCCACCCTGTAGTGTTGGGACTGAGCGAGACTTCACACCCCTCCCCCCATCATGGTCTGACTTCCCTGCAACTTCACATCCTCATCCCCGGCCTCGTCTGTTCTGGACAGGACGGGCATTTCATTCTTCATTGGACATAACTAGTTCTTGGAGCTATTTTAATTGACTTATAAAACATTCATAAAACATCCATCGTTTCTTAGCATCCGGTCGTAACCGGTCAAAACTGCTATTTATAAAGCAAAGATTATTCAAATGTTCTACTGATTAGAAGATCACTGGAAGGCAATAGACATCCACCCAGAGCAAAATCTCCGAGGTCCGAGAAATGGAGATAGCATAGGAGAGATAGAGAGATAGATAGAAAGATAGATAGATAGATAGATAGATAGATAGATAGATAGATAGATAGATAGATAGATAGATAGATAGATAGATATTGAAGGTAAGGGCCAGCCTTACCTTCGATATATATTTATCTATCTATCTATACAATTTTCTTGTTCAATTTTCCTTCAAATTTAACAAAACCATATAATATGAGGTCACCCCTTAACACTTTTAATTTGTATGCACTCGGGCAGGTGCTTGCACTATGTTGTTGAAGGTAAATCTAAAGGAAATTGAACAAGAAAATTGTATAATGTATGGCCAGCTATAGATATTGAAGGATAGATAGATAGGTAGAGAGAGAGAGAGAGAGAGAGAGAGACAGACAGACAGACAGACAGACAGACAGACAGACAGACAGACAGATAGATAGATAGATAGATAGATAGATAGATAGATAGATAGATAGATAGATAGATAGATAGATAGATATTTAATTATTTAAGGAAGAAAGAGTGGAATGACAAGTATATAGACAATAGATACATAGAAAAGAAGAAAGAAAGACAAATAGATAGATAGATTGATAGATAGATAGATAGAAAAGAAAGGAAGGAAGTAAAAACAAGTATATAGACAATAGATAGATAGGTAGAAAGAAAGAAAGAAAGAAAGAAAGAAAGAAAGAAAGAAAGAAAGAAAGAGAAAGAAAGAAAAGAAAGACAAGTATATAGACAATAGAAAGAAGGAAAGAAAGAAAGAAAGAAAGAAAGAAAGAAAGAAAGAAAGAAAGAGAAAGAAAGAAAGAAAAGAAGGAAAGACAAGTATATGATAGATAGATAGATAGATAGATAGATAGATAGATAGATATTGAAGTAAGAAAAAATGTAATGACAAGTATATAGACGATAGATACAAAGAAAAGAAAGAAAGAAAGAAAGAAAGAAAGAAAGAAAGAAAGAAAGAAAGCAAGAAAGACAAGTATAAAAACGAAAGAAAGAAAGAAAGAAAAAAAGAAAGAAAGAAAAATTAAAGAATGAAAGACAAGTATATAATAGATAGTTAAGAAAGAATGGAAAGACAGATAGATAGATAGATAGATAGATAGATAGATAGATAGATAGATAGATAGATAGATAGATAGATAGATAGATAGATAGATAGATGTTGGAGGAAGAAAGAATGGAATGACAAATATATAGACGATATATACAAAGAAAAGAAAGAAAGAAAGAAAAAAAGAAAGAAAGAAAAGGTAATACAAGTAGATAGATAGATAGATAGATCGATAGATAGATAGATAGATAAGAAATAAAGAAAGGAAGGAAAGACAAGTATATAGGAGAAAGAAAATAAAGAAAAGTATATAGATGATAGATACAAAGAAAAGAAAGGAAAAAAAAAGGAAATACAAGTAGATAGATAGATAAGAAAGAAAGGAAGGAAAGACAAGTATATAGGAGAAAGAAAGAAAGAAAGAAAGAAAGAAAGAAAGAAAGAAAGAAAGAAAGAAAGGAAAGACAAGTGTATAGACAATAGATAGATAGGTAGATAGAAAGAAAGAAAGAAAGAAAGAAAGAAAGAAAGAAAGAAAGAAATGAAAGACAAGTATACAGTATAATAGATAGATAGATAATAGATAGATAAGAAAGCAAGAATGGAAAGACAGGTATATAGATGATGGATACATAGAAAATACATGAAAGAAAGGAAGGAAGGAAGGAAGGAAAACATGTATATAGACAATAGATAGATAGATAGATAGATAGATAGATAGATAGATAGATAGATAGATAGATAGATAGATAGATAGAAAAGAAAGTCTGATGGATTCTGTAGATAATTTGGATTGTTATACTCCCCCGCTCTTCCGCGTTTATTTTATGTGATTATATTTCAGTATTAGAAGTCTTGTTATGACGGAACTCCGGATAACACGCAAATCCTCCAAGTTTCATGCACACTGAATGTGTAAAATATTACAGAGACGCCACCATTTCTGTGTGCCCATGCTCGACCAATCACACGCCTTCTAAGTTATATTGGAACATCGAGTGAAACCCTCTGATTGGTTGCATTGTGTGATGCTCGCTCTATCAGGCCCGCCTTGGCAGGTTCTTTGCTGAGCACACTAGGCCGGTTACAGCGTCGCCTTCCAATTAGCGCCACTTGTGCTAACGATAGAAAAATCTCCAGTCTTCCAGCTCCAAGATCCAAAGCAAACCCATCGGCAATCACCGGCGGTGTGAACTCCTCTCGGCTGCCTGATTATGCAAAACTAAATAGACCTAAATAGACCCAGGCCTTCTGCAAATGATGTCCCCTCTTCTGCGAATTATGATGAAGCCTGTAATTTCATCGCAATGAGGAGGTTATTAATCCTCATCCTTGCGGACAATGATGTGAAAAAATCGGGGACGTTTCACCATCGCATCCATTTAAAATCAAATAATAGAAAGAAAAAAAAAAATCTAGCGTTCTTATTGAACAAACTCCCGCAGGTCTCGGGGAAGGAAGATACAATGACACAATCATAGGGCAACTTTCCGAGGGAATGCCAAAAAAATAAATAAAATAAAAAGGGTTTCAAAATACTGCTGAAAAAAAAAAAATATATAGGATTTGCTGGGCCCACCACGCCGGGAAGACACTGGTTTGGTTAATGGGAAGACATCTTTAGAATCATTTCGTCTGGATGTCGATCGCTGGCGAAGAAATACCCAAATGTGTACTTCGTGCCCAGTCAGTCTAATTTGCAGCGTCTTGCCGTATCGTGTTAAATAACTCAACCCCCTAATTATGACAGCATGCTACCTGGGTTATGGGTCTCAAATCACTCACTACACTTTCCAATCAACGTTGGAATAAATTCACGCTTAAATGCCCCCGCCGGGGCCGGGGGGCCCGTGTCTTGGTACAGTTCCACTGCTGCTTTAGTGACCTCTGGCTACTGGATCTGAAGGTTGAGGACTGAGGGAACAAAAAAGCCCCATTGTGACGGGTTTACCCAAAGAGAAGATCCAAATGGCACAACCACTCAAAGAGAACCGGTCACAAAATGTACGGCACAATCTGCATAACTGGTAACCCAAAATATATATTTTTTCCATGTTTGCCATCACATTTTACTTTACACAATTTTCTTATAGCGGTAGTAAACCCGCTGAAATTTTTTTTTCTTTTTTCTGACCTGCAAGAGAAAAGGCATAATGAGCTAGTATGCACCGCATACTAGCTCATTATGAAATACTTGCCTTAGAACGAGGCCCCGAAATCTCCGATGATCCACGGCGAGGGAACTGACATGTTCCCTCGGCGTGTCTTCCGGGTATCGCGGCTCCGGCGTTGTGAGTGGCCGGAGCCGCGATTTCGGCACTCCCGCGAATGCGCGCGGGAGAAATTTATTTCCAGCAAAGTCCGTCGTCTGCCGGGCTTTCAGCCGAAAATCCCCTGTGCGCATGCGCCGCTGCAGTCAGCGGCGCATTGCGAGGGGAATATCTCCTAAACCATACAAGTTTAGGAGATATTTTTTTTTTTACCTACAGGTAAGCCTTATTATAGGCTTACCTGTAGGTAAAAGTTAGAAAAAACCTGTATACAACCGCATTAAGTAATATATTTATTGTTTTTGGCTTTAAATATACTTTTTTCTTCCTTCCCTCTCTCCTGTCTTCTTCCTTCCCTCCCTCCTGTCTTCTTCTTCTTGATTCCCTCCCTCCTGTCTTCCTTCCTTCTTTCTTCCTTGCTACCTTCCTTCCTTTCCTCCCTTGTTACCTCCTTCTATCCCTCTTTCCTTCTATCTTTTATTATTTGCTACCTTCCTTTCTTTCCTTCTTCCTTCATTCCTTCTGTCCATTCCTTCTTCCTTCATTCATTCACTTTTTCCTCCCCTACTTCCTTCCTTTTCTCCTTCTTTCCTTTGCTTTTTCCATTCTTTCTCTTCTTTCCTGTCTCCCTTCCTTCATTCCCCCTTATTTCCATTCTTCCATCCTTCCTACTTCCTTCTTTTTCTCCTTCCTTTCTTTCTTTCCTTCTGTCCGTTCCTCCTTCCCTCTTTCATTCCTTTCTTCCAACCCTCCTTCCTTCCTTATTTTCTTTCTTCTTTCTCGCCTCCCTTCCTTCATTCCCCCTTACTTCCTTTCCTCCATCCTTCCTACTTCCTTCTTTTCCTCCTTTACCCCTTTTTTATTACATTTTCTCCTTCCTTCTTTCCTTTCTTTCTTTCTTCTTTCCTTCTGTCCGTCCTCCTTCCCTCTTTCATTCCTTTCTTCCAACCCTCCTTCCATCCTTAATTTCTTTCTTGTTTCCCACCCCCCTTCCACCTCCCTTCCTTCATTCCCCCTTACTTCCTTTCCTCCATCCTTCCTACTTCCTACTTTTCCTCCTTTCCCACTTCTTTCTACATTTGCTCCTTCTTTCCTGTCTTTCTTTCTTCTTTCCTTCTATGCGTTCCTCCTTCCTTCCTTCCTTTCTTTCTTCTTTCCTTGTGTCTGTTCCTCCTTCACTTTTTCATTCCTTTCTTCCAACCCTCCTTCCTTTCTTATTTTCTTTCTTCTTTGTCTTCTTATTTCCTGCCTCCCTTCCTTCATTCCCCCTTACTTCCTTTCCTCCATCCTTCCTACTTCCTTCTTTTCCTCCTTTCCCCCTTCTTCCCTACATTTCCTCCTTCCTTTCTTTCTTTCTTCTTTCCTTCTGTCCATTCCTCATTCCCTCTTCCATTCCTTTCTTCCAACCCTCCCTCCTTCCTTAGTTTCTTTCTTCTGTCTCTTCTTCTTTCCACTCCTTACGTTTGCTCTTTCACTTTGAAGAATTGAGCTCAGCCACTCTGCTGTGCTGTCTGGATTTGTAAGAGCGGTTATACAGCATTACAAGCCCCTCAGGTGATGCATCAGTCCAGAAATCTGTATATTCAATCCATATTTCTATTTTCATTATGCTCTACCTCTTAAGTATAGTGCTGTTCCTTCACTGTACAACCAGTAGGCTGTGGCTTGGCACTTTCTTTCATTGTCCAACCAACAGGCTGGGGGTTGGCACTTTCTTTCATTGTCCAACCAGCAGACTGGGGGATGGCACTTTCTTTAATTGTCCAATCAGCAGGCTGGATGGTGGAACTTTCTTTCATTGTCCAACCAGTAGCATGGGGTTGGCACTTTCTTTCATGGTCCAATCAGCAGGCTGGGGGTTAGCACTTTCTTTCATTGTCCAACCAGCAGGCTGGGGGTTGACACTTTCTTTCATTGTCCAACGAGGAGGCCGGGGGGGGGCACTTTCTTTAATTGTTCAACCAGCACGCTGGAGGATGGCATTTTCTTTCATTGTCCAATGAGCAGGCTGGAGGTTGGCAGTTTGTTTCATTGTCCAACCAGCAGGCTGGGGGTTGACACTTTCTTTCATTGTCCAATTAGTAGGCTGGGGGTTGGCACTTTGTTTCATTGTCCAACTAGCAGGCTGGGTGCTGCCACTTTCTTTCATTGTCCAACCAGCAGGCTGGGGGTTGGCACTTTCTTTCATTGTCCAGCTAGCAGGCTGGGTGTTGGCACTTTCTTTCATTGTCCAACCAGCAGGCTGGGGGTTGGCACTTTCTTTCATTGTCCAGCTAGCAGGCTGGGTGTTGGCACTTTCTTTCATCATCCAACCAGCAGGCTAGGGGTTGGCACTCTCTTTCATTGTTCAATCAGCAGGCTGGGGGTTGGAACTTTCTTTCATTGTCCAACTAGCAGGCTCTGGAATGTCAGTTTCTTTCATTGTCCAATCAGCAGGCTGGGGATTGCTACTTTCTTTCATTGTCCAATCAGCAGGCTGGGGATTGCCACTTTCTTTCATTGTCCAATCATTGGCTGGGGATTGCCACTTTCTTTCATTGTCTGGGGGTTGGCTCTGTGACCAGACTTTATTGCCCAACTGCAGCTGAGAAAAGTGAGCTCTTCTTGCCAATAGTGGTTGAACAGGACGATAAATCCTTCAGCAGCCAGCAGTTCACAAACCTCGCCCTGAACCCGAGTGAAGTTTATTCTTCGGAATGGTAATAAAAAGCGCGCGGGCGAGAACCACCAGGTCTCCTGTCCTCCTGTCTCTTTAATAAGCAACTCCTCGCTCACATTAACAGTGTTGAGAATTCAATTGAAAAAGTCTTTGTCTACTGTCTGCTTACTCTAAAGATGGTCTTTCTTAAACAACAGAGCACCAAGGAGTCGTTAGGCCTCTCTCTTCATTACTTCAAAAAACCAATCATTAGACACCAGAGTATATACGTAATTAGAAAATCACTTCCTTTGCAATCCAAGCTAAGTAGTTTACATACTGTAATTACAGGGACAAAATCAATTTTTAATCATTGCACTGATTGGGCTCATCAGCTCTGTGGGAACGTTGTAACCTGCTTGTTGTGCATAAGCAACATCTGGGCTCCAACAATTACCCTTTGTTTGCTACAATATCTTTCTGCATCTTCCTTTTTTTTTTAAGAATAACAGAAGCATAAAAAAAAAAAAAACATAAGGGTGAAAAATTCATATTTCTTGTATTAGTATAATGCCAACCTGCCGAGTGGCCCTGATTCCCGAAACGTGGTGGGATTTGAACACTTGGACTTGGAACATTTTGGCCCTGAAGATAACCCTGATCCTCTGCAGTGAATAAATGTATCTGAAATTCCTTTTTATCCCCCACATTGTAGAACAAAAGTTCTAAGTGGTTTTACGACATAGCGGTTTTACGATGGGCTCACGCCTTTTCATGTGTGTTTTTCCCTATTTTGTTTTATATATTTTTTTATATATTATAACTGTTTTATAATAATTAATATTATTATTAGTAGTAGTATTATTATCATTATTTATACAGTTACAAAAAAAATTCTTGCCCCATAAAATCAATTAAAAGAGTAAATAAGGTCAAAACCAAATATAACTCTTTTTATATACTAAAAATAAACAATTTTTTTGTAATAAAAATAAATTTAAAGTGGGAAAAACTCAAAAGCAAGTGTCCTTGATTCCCGAACCACGGTGGGATCTGAACATTTGTTCTTGGAATTTTTTGGCCCTGAAGATAACCCTGATCCTCTGCAGTGAATAAATGTTTTTGAAATTAATTTTTAATTTTTATCCCCCACATTGTAGAACATAATATATATAATGTTTTATAATAACAATAGTTATTATTAGTAGTAGTATTATCATTATTTATAAAATGAATGAAAAAAAAAAAATGATTGCCCACTAAAATCAATTGAAAGCATTAATAAACTCAAAATCATCATTAACTGTTTTTATGTAATAAAAACAAAAACTATCTTTTTGTAATAAAAATACAGTGGAAATAAACAGAAAATCAACATTAACTTTTTTTTTATATTAACAAAAATATTTTTTGTAATAAAAATCAATTTAAAGTGGAAATAAACTCAAAATCAAACTCAATTGTCCATATGATACATCCTGTGAAAAGGTGACAACACTGAACATCTTTCTCGGAATTATGCAGGGTTGTCACCCAGGTCACATGGACTTTAACAGCATGGTCCACTATTGTCACTAGAGGGAAACCTGCCCTGAGAAATGTAACAAAGGGGGAAAATAAGTTGCTAAATATATATATATATATATATATATATATATATATATATATATATATATATATATATATGGTAAAAAAAAATATATATATATATATATTTTTTTTATTTTTTTTCTGAGAAATGCAATAACAGTGGAAAAAAAAAAAAAATATATATATATATATATGTATTTGTATATATATATATATATATATATATATATATATATATATATATATATATATATATATATATATATATAATACACATGTACATATATATATATATATATATATATATATATATATATATATATATATATTATTTATTTATTTTTTTATAGCTTTTTTTATGATTCAATGTAGGCTTACATATACTTTAATCTTATTGATGTACTGTATGCTATAGCTAAAATAGTATTATTTCTAAGCATAGTTTGTAATTATATGTGTACACAGAACCAGCTGTACTGGCTCATTACATATGCAGGCTTGAGTACAGTTATTTTTTATACGGTCGTGCTTTTTTTATAATGGAGTTAGTTGGCAGCTCTTTTTTTTCTAGAACTCTTGTAAACAGTCCTGAAGTAGAGAATAGAAGTGTCACTCCACTTATAAAGTCCACAATAAAATTTTATTGAAAAAAGCAACATGTTTCATGGACTGCAAGGCTCCCCCTTTTTCAGGGCTATAAACCAATCAGTGTCTGGCCTACAATATTATAGAAATCTTCACAGGAGAGTACATCTTTTAGTATTAATAAAATACTTGAAGTAAATTACTGAAAATTTTAAACTAAAAAATTTCTATTGAGTAAAATATAATTAAAACATATTATTTATACTATGTGTATTTTCTACAATCCAATTTATAATGCAACAATTATAAAAAAAAAAAAAAAAAAATGTAAATTAATCTACTTAATCTATCATTTAAAAAAATATATTTTATCTATTTAATACAATTCACTTTTCCTCTTTCTTGTTATGTTTAGACAAACCTGCATATAGGGTAGAGGATAGAAATGCCAATCTATATAAAGTCCAGAATGAGATTTTATTTACATTAACCAGGAAAAGCCAACACGTTTCAGGGGTTGCAACGGTCCCCTTTTTTCAGGGCTATAAAGATAATTGGTGTCGGGTCCACAATATTATTATAGAAATATTCACAGGAGAGTAGATTTTTTAGCATTAATAAAGTACTAAAAGTAAATTACTAAAAATTAAAAACTAAAAAATGACTAATGAGTCAGATATAATTAAAATGTATATTTATACCAGGTAAAAATTCTATAAAAATTAATCTACCTAATCTATCATTTAAAAAAAAAAATTATCTATTTAATACAATTCACTTTTCCTCTTTCTTGTTAGGTTTAGAGAAACCTGCAGACAAGGTAGAGAATAGAAATACCTCTCTACTTAAAGTCCAGAATGAGATTTTATTTACATTCGTCAGGAAAAACCAACACGTTTCAGGGGTTGCAACGGTCCCCTTTTTTCAGGGCTATAAAGATAATTGGTGTCGGGTGCACAACATTGTTATAGAAATCTTCACAGGAGAGTAGGTCTTTTAGCATTAATAAAGTACTAAAAGTAAATTACTAAAAATTAAAAACGAAAAAATGACTAATGAGTCAGATATAATTAAAATGTATATTTATACCAGGTAAAAATTCTATAAAAATTCATCTACCTAATCTATCATTTAAAAAAATTTTTTATCTATTTAATACAATTCACTTTTCCTCTTTCTTGTTAGGTTTAGAGAAACCTGCAGACAAGGTAGAGAATAGAAATACCACACTACTTAAAGTCCAGAATAAGATTTTATTTACATTCACCAGGAAAAACCAACATGTTTCGGGGGTTGCAACTGTCCCCTTTTTTCAGGGCTATAAAGATAATTGGTGTCGGGTGCACAACATTGTTATAGAAATCTTCACAAGTGAGTATATCTATATATTAATAAAATACCAAAAGTAAAATACTAAAAGACAAAAAATAAAGTAACAAGTGCTAATGAGTCAATTATAATTAAAATTAATATTTATACTAGGTGTAGTTTCGACAATCCAATTTATAACTCTACAATGATAAAAAAAATTCTATGTAAATAGTCTAATTAATTTATTAATAAAAAAAACAAAAAACATTATTTTTATTTGAACACAACTTATCCTCTTTCATTTTTATGTTTAGTAAAACATGCTGACAAGGTAGAGAATAAAAGTGCCACTCTACTACATTCTGCAGGAAAATACAACAAGTTTTGGGGGTGGAATGGGTCCCCCTTCTTCAGATGTCTGGTCTACAAAAATAATATAAATCTTCACCAGTGAGTATACAGTATGTATATTTAAAAAAAAAAAAAAATCAAAAGTAAAATACTAAAAGGTAAAATAAAAAGGGAACGTGTTTCAGGGGCTGCAAGGCCCCCCTTTTTCAGAGCTATAAAACAATTGTTGCCTGGCCTACAACAACATTATAGAAATCTTCACAGGAGAGTAAATATTTTAGTATTAATAAAATACTAAAAGTAAATTGCTTAAAAGTGAAAACAATAGCTAAGGAGTCAATTATAATTCAAATAATATTTATACTAGTTTATACAATCCAGTATATAATTCTACAATTATAAAAATTCAATGTAAATAGTCTACTTAATCTATTTATAGAAAAAAAACTATTATATCTGTTTTAACACAACTCAGTTATCCTTTTTCATTTTATGATTAGTGAAACATGCAGATGAGGTAAAGAATAGAAGTGCCATTCTACTTAAAAAAATCCCCAATGAGATTTTATTTTTATTTACTTTCTCCAGGAGAATACAACAGGTTTCAGGGGTTGAACGGGTCCCCCTTCTTAAGGGCTATAAACAAATCAGTAAACAAATCGGTGTCTGGTCTACAACAACATTATACACATCTTCACAGGTGAGTGTATCTTAATAAAATACTAAAAAGATAAAAATATAAAAAAAACAAAAAACAAACAAAAAAATGATAAATAAGTCAATAAAATGTAAAATGTATATTAATACTAGGTGGATTTTCCTGGCCCACAACAATAAAACCTACAAACCTACAAATCTTCACAGGTGAGTACATCTATATATATTTATAAAACACAAAAACAAAATAAAAATAAAAAAATAAAAATTACTGAGTCAATATTATTAAAATGTATATTAATAGTAGGTGTATTTTCTACAACCCGATTTATATTCAACAATAATAAACATTCTATGCAAATTAATCTATTTAGTCTACTAATATATAAAAATAAAAAAATAAAACAATTTTATCTAGTTAATAAAACCTATTTAGCCTATCATTTATGATATGTTTAGATGTATTTATTACATTTGTACATAGATGCACCATGCTACCTATAAAGTCTAGAAAAGGATCTTATTTACATTCACTGGGAAAATTCAACGCGTTTTGGCAGTTGCGAGGGTCCCCCTTCTTCAGGGCTTTAAACAAACTGGTGTCTGATCTATGGCAAAGTTTTAAATATATTTACAGATGAGTATATCTAAATATTTATAAATACTAAATATTTATAAATACTAAAAAAAAAATTATAAATACTAAAAAAAATATTTATAAATAAAAAATTACTAATTAATTATAATCTATAATAAACATTCTATGCAAATTAATCTATTTAATCTATATTTTTTTTAAATATAATATATATAAAAAAAAATGTATATATATAATTAATACAACCTATTAATAATCTATCATGATATATTTAGAAAATAGAAAATATATTTAGATTTAGAAAATCGTCAGCCACAGGTTTTTTTTATATGGCCTACTACTTCAGCATTTACTTATCTTGTTACTCAGAATGGCTTTTCAAGTGCTATGCAATGCATATTGGGATGAAGGGAAGAAAGTCACATGTTCCTCCATACCTGGAAGTATCAGGTGCTTCCATGGGCTCCTTCAAGTCAATAGTTTATAGCACTCCTCCTGAAAATGCCCTCATCTGTTTTTTTTGTTTTGTTTTTTTCTCCAGAAGGACAGAACCACCTTTGTTCAGGCATCATTCAGGGTCACCGCTTACTTCCTGGACTGATATGCCGGCTCAGATATAAAACAATGAAGAAAATACTGGTTTCTGAGCAGGTCTTAGCTGTGTTCATAAATGTCTGACACAGATCAGCCCCTGCTGCAGCCTTTCACTTTCCGACTTGCTACACGGTTACAGTGTATAGTTTGGTTACTGGGAGAAGGGAGACTAAGGAAATGCTTCCTCTTGCTTGCAGACTAAAATAGATAGATAGATAGATAGATAGATAGATAGATAGATAGATAGATAGATAGATATACTATATATATATATATATATATATATATAATTTTATATTTTTATTTTTTTTAATGAATTTTTTCCTTTCGATAAATAAAATAAATCTGATTGTTCTGTACATAATAAATATATATATATATATATATATATATATATATATATATATATATATATATATATACAGTGTCTTGAAAAAGTATTCACACCCCTTTAAATTTTCCACATTTTCTCATGTTACAACCAAGAAAAAGTAAATGTATTTTATTGGGATTTTATGTGATAGACCAACACAAATTGACACAAAGTTGTGAAGTGGAAGGAAAATGATAAATGGTTTTTAAAATGTTTTACAAACAAATACGTGAAAAGTGTGGGGGGTACATTTGTAAGGCACTTTGTAGAACCGCCTTTCACTGCAATTACAGCTGCAAGTCTTTTTGGGGATGTCTCTACCAGCTTTGCACATCTAGAGAGGGACATTTCTGCCCGTTCTTCTTTGCAAAGATTGGATGGAGAGCGTCTGTGAAAGGCAATTTTCAAGTCTTGCCACAGATTCTCAATGGGATTTAGGTCTGGACTGTGACTGGGCCATTCTAACACATGAATATGCTTTGATCTAAACCATTCCATTGTAGCTCTGGCTGGATGTTTCGGGTCGTTGTCCTGCTGGAAGGTGAACCTCCGCCCCGGTCTCAAGTCTTTTGCAGACTCTAACAGGTTTTCTTCTAAGATTGCCCTGTATTTGGCTCCATTAATCTTCCCATCAACTCTGACCAGCTTCCCTGTCCCTGCTGAAGAAAACCATCCCCACCACATGATGCTGCCACCACCATGTTTCACAGTGGGTATGGTGTGTTCAGATTGATGTGCAGTGTTAGTTTTCCCCCACACATAGCGTTTGGTTTTAGGCCAAAAAGTTCAATTTTGGTCTCATCTGACCAGATCACCTTCTTCCGCATGTTTGCTGTGTCCTCCACATGGCTTCTTCTTATGTCTTTCTTCTTGTCACTCTTCCATAAAGGGCAGATTTGTGGAGAGCACGACTAATAGTTGTCCTGTGGACAGAGTCTCC
Organism: Lithobates pipiens; assembly: GCF_037356315.1. Taxonomy (NCBI): domain Eukaryota; kingdom Metazoa; phylum Chordata; class Amphibia; order Anura; family Ranidae; genus Lithobates; species Lithobates pipiens. The sequence goes on along the minus strand of NW_027507686.1, from coordinate 11,275,179 downwards.
CTCCTGAGCTGTGGATCTCTGCAGCTCCTCCAGAGTTACCATAGACCTCTTGGCTGCTTCTCTGATGAATGCTCTCCTTGCCCAGCTGGTCAGTTTAGGTGGACGGCCATGTCTTGGTAGGTTTGCAGTTGTGGCATACTCTTTGCATTTTCCGACGATGGATTGAACAGAGCTCCGTGAGATGTTCAAAGCTTGGGCTATTTTTTTTATAACCTAACCCTGCTTTAAACTTCTCCACAACTTTATCCCTGACCTGTCTGGTTTGTTCCTTTGCCTTCATGATGCTGTTTGTTTACTAAGGTTCTCTTAAGCCCCACACACACTATCCGTTTTTTTTTTCTGCTGTGTTTTTCCTTCAGATTTACCAAAACCATATAATATGAGGTCAATTCGTATGCAATCAGTCAGGCCCTTGCACTACAAGGTTTTGGTAAACCTGAAGGGAAAAAATCAGCAGAAAATCTGATAGTGTGTATGGGGCATAACAAACCTCTGAGGGCTTCACAGAACAGCTGTATTTATACTGAGATTAAATGACACACAGGTGGACCCTATTTACTAATAAGGAGACTTCTGAAGGCAATTGGTTCCACTAGATTTTAGTTTGGGGGTATCAGAGTAAAGGGAGCTGAATACAAATGCCCCCTCCACACTTTTCAGATATTTATTTGTAAACAATTTTTAAAACCATTTATCATTTTCCTTCCACTTCACAATTATGTGCCACTTTGTGTTGGTCCATCACATAAAATCCCAATAAAATACATTTACGTTTTTTTGGTTGTGACATGACAAAATGGGGAAAATTTCAAGGGGTATGAATACTTTTTCAAGACACTGTATACATAGTATTTATAGTTACATCTGCCCGGGGTTCTACTTTAACAACAGCGCACGAGCTGCAAAAATGTTTTTTATTTCCCTTTTTTTTTTTTTTTTTTTTTTCCTTCCGTTAAATAAAAGTATCTGATTGTTCTAAAGATGCATTCAGCTGCCTAATTGTTCCTCCGCTAACACATGGCGCTCATACAAGCCCACACATTACAAAAGCTCATCTGGATCATAATGCCCAACTATTACTTGCGTTTGGTTTATACTTTTTCTCTAATATAAATGAGTGGATTATTTTTTTTTTTTTTTTTTTTTTTTTTTTTTTTTAATCAAAATTAAAAAGGAAAATTCAGAGAAGCTGAGGATGTGTGAAAAATAGATGGTATGAATTGGCAAGGCGAGCCTAAGCGTTTTGTTCTCTTAATAGGAAGTGACCTCATTTACACTGGGGTAATAATTAGCGACGCTTCAGTGACAGTTAAGAAAAAAAGAAAAAAAAAAAAAAAAAGTTTCCAGCATAATAAGACACAATCACTTTTGTTGGAGAGTTTGCATCGGATATTAACCCCAGCCAAGCACGGAAGACTATTAAAGCAGATCTAAGTTCTTTAGGTTGCTAAAGCACTGTGTATGATAAACAATTGCCTTTTTTTTTTTGCATAAAATATTGCTGGTCTCCCGCAGCCTCTTTGTAATCACGTCCTGTCTACATGCAACCCCACCGGTATTGGCTGCATGGCATTTCCCAGGATGGATTTCTTGATGGTGGCAATAGCGGGCCATGCCTGTGTAATGTGCATCTACAGTACCTTGCAAAAGTATTCATCCCCCCCGCCGCCCTTGGCTTTTTACCAATTTTGTTACATTACAGCCTTTAGTTCAATGTTTTTTTTTTTTTTTTATCTGAATTTTATGTGATGGATCAGAACACAATAGTCTAAGTAAAATTAGATAAATATAGACATAAAACATTTTTTTCAGAAATAAAAAACTGATAATTGGCATGTGCGTATGTATTCACCACCCTATGTTATGAAGCCCATAAAAAGCTCTGGTGGAACCAACTACCTTCAGAAGTCACATCACATGTCCACCTGTGGGCAATCTTATGCCCCATACACACGGTCGAAAATTTCCGATGGAAAAAAGTCTGATCGGGTTATGTTGTCGGAAAAGCCGATCGTGCGCGGGCTCTATCAGACTTTTTCCACCGGAAAAAGTTTGAGAGCTGGATCTAAAATTTTCCGACAACAAAATCCGATCGGACTTTTTTCTATTGTGTGTAGAGAATTCCTACGCACAAAGTGCCACGCATGGTCAGAAAAAATTTGGAGATGAAAGCTATTGGCTACTGGCCTCTACATAGTCCCGTCGTACGTTTTTGTACGTCACCTCGTTCTGAACGATCGGATTTTCCGATCACTTTCTGCGACCGTGTGTAAGCAACACAAGTTTTGGCCAAAATCCGTCGGAAAAAAATCGGACGGAATTTGTGGTCGGAATGTCCGACCGTGTGTACGGGGCATTAGTGTCACATGATCTGTCATTACATATACACACCTTTGTGAAAGGCCCCAGAGGCTGCAACACCTAAGCAAGGGGCACCACTAACCAAACACTGCCATGAAGACCAAGGAACTCTCCAAACAAGTAAGGGACAATGTTGTTGGGAAGTACAAGTCAGGGTTAGGTTATAAAAAAATATCCAAATCTTTTATGATCCCTAGGAGCACCATCAAATCTATCATAGCCAAATGGAAAGAACATGCCACAACAGCAAACCTGCCAAGAGACAGCCGCACAACCAAAACTCACGGATCGGGCAAGGAGGGCATTAATCAGAGAGACAGCACAGAGACCTAAGGTAACCCTGGAGGAGCTGCAGAGTTCCACAGCAGAGACTGGAGTATCTGTACATAGGAAGATAATAAGCCGTACTCTCCATAGAGTTGGGCTTTATGGTAGAGTGGCCAGAAGAAAGGCATTACTATTTCCGGTTCCGGCGCCACATGGGACAGCGGTAGTCTGACACAGCTCCCGCCGCCCTCCTCCAAATTTCTGCTATTTAAGGGTAGCCCCCATCCACCACCGCTACACAGTGGGCACATATGAGTGGCTTTGTGGTGCGATCATACCCTCGAGCGGTCTCCTCCTCGGCACCCCCCCCCCCCCCCGTGGGAGACACGGCTCCAGGCTCTGCCGATATGGTGACCGCTCAGTGCTCAGCGGAATCCACACAGCCGCATGCTCCTCCAGATACACAGGCACTGGATCCTGCATGACCAGCAGGCATTGCCTAGGAGGTAGTTGCCCTGCTGGGACCCACCCTGGCAGCCACTGTGGGTGCAGCAGTACACAGAGGGCTAGAACAGCTCCACCTGGAAGTGCAGGCACAAGCCCAGAGAATCACACAGGCAGAGGACAGAAGATCATCCCTAGAAGATGATACCACTGCACAGTCAGCAGTAATAGACCGCATAATCGCTGAAAACAGAGAAGTATGGGACAAATTAGACGATCTGGAAAATCGTTCCAGAAGAAACAATTTGCACATAATTGGACTGCCAGAATCAGTAGCTAACAACCAGCTCACAGATATATGCTCTAAAGTTATTCCTGAACAACTGGGACTCCACATACCCTGCACTATCAAGCGCGCCCATCGCGTCGGTCAGTACAAAGCTACCATGAAAGCACTCCCCAGACTTTCAGCCAATCCCAAACAAGCATACAAAAAAATATATATAAAACCGCTCTGTTAATCTATATATATGTAAGGATAAGCTCGATTCTCAAAGTTAACACACCAGGATAAATATTGTTATTTAAAATGAAAAAGTGATAGTTATTTTCAGTTGTGTCCAATCAAGATTTAATAAAAAGTTACGGTTATTTTCAGTTGTGTCCAATTTGATTTTAATAAATAGTTACAGTTACAGTTATATTCAGTTGAGTTCAATGAAATTTTAAAATTACAGTCACATGGTTGAAAATAGCGTGCCTTACGCTAGTGTTAAAGCTGTGTAAATTGAGCCCACTGTCCCTCAACAAGGAATAATCCACTTATTTTTTGGATATGTGTTAAAATGAGACGCAAATGCCTTCTGTTCTAAGAAGGCTCTAATGTTTTACTGATTCATTGTGGGGGCTTTTTTAAATTCTTTAGTCTCCCCTTACCATAAATGTTATGGTTATACCAGGGTTTCTCAATCAAAATTCAATGGACAACTAGGGTTTCTCGAGAGGTTACTAGGAGTCCTCTAAGAAATGAGCAATTTCCGCCTCTCAGTTCCCCATGGCACCATGGATCTTTTTAGCTATCAGTAAGGGGGTAATTCTCCCCAATGACCACAAATGTAAGGAGTGACCCTCAACGTAATGTATCATGAGTTGTAGATATAGTAACTCTTAGTAGGGGTTCCCTGAGACCAGAAAGTTATTTCAAGGGTTGCTCTGTGTTGAAAAGTTTTGCGAAAGGCTGGGTTATACTGTCTTGTTGGGTCCCAAGTCCTACTCCATAGAAGCCATGTTTTCCTATCTAGCATCAGTTGGTCACATTCAACTGGGCTTGTTCAGCAATGTTGAAGACATTTTGTAGCTTGTCCAAGCCAACTTTTCAGTTTTTAATGAGTGTCAGGAAAACACCCCAACATTTATATCCAAAGAAGCAGCACAGACACCTTGAGGTGTAGGCAGGTGCAGTCTGTACTCCCCACTGCAGATGGCGCTCGATCGAAGTGGCAAAGCAGAAGGGGAAGGAAGCTGTGAGGAGCTTAGTTCTTCTATGACTTTCTGCAGTCACAAGGAGACAGCTGTCCGATTGGACATCTTGGGTCGGGTAGAGTCTAAGACTCCGGTTCAGGTTTGGAGAGCTTTAAGCAAGTGGCTAGCATAGGGTCAGGTTCGCCGTCTGGCAGGGAAAGTGCTTAGAGGTAGGAAAAGGTTACAGAGGAGTAGGGATAGTGCAGGGACTACGTCAACCTCTCTTCCAGAAGCCTCCCCTCTGGTTGTGGACCAGCCAGGCAGCATTCCGCTTCTCGTTGCAGACACTGTTAGCATCTTCAAGTCTTCAAGACCGCTGTTACAGTTCGCAAGCGGCTTCGGAAGACTGTGCCTACCCACGAGCCTGAATAAGTAGTGTTGAACCTTTCTACAATATAACTTTATTGCCTAACTTGGACTTTGTGTGTTTACTGCCCACCACACCACACTGCACCAAGCTCACAACAGGATCGGAGGTGTGAAAATTGTGGAACGCTGTGTTCTAGTTATGTAAATCCATCCTTTGTGTCAGAAAGTTTGCATGGGTGTTGACTCAAATTCCATGGCTAAACGTGTGAATTAATGACAAAACAGCAAGGTAGAGATGTTAACATGGCATTATATGTCGAGCATAGATGGTGTTGAAGGCCTCCACCCTTGTTCAGTCATGGTAGGTCCAGTTTTATTTAGAAGGCTTCCTTCATGCCCTTAATACTTAAGGTGTAGGAAAAACCACTTGACCTGTACATTGGGCATTTATTTGTTGACACACTGCTTCCTCTCCCCAATGTACAGGTCCCTTCACTTTCTCTCGATGGGACACTTTCACCAGACAGGAAGTGAGAGTAAATCTCCAACAGCACATTTAACCCTATTTTTCAGTAGAATAGGAGAAGACTAGAATCCAAGTCTCCATTTTTCGTGCCATCCCTGTCCTTGATGCACATTTTCTCCTCACTTTTTTCCTGGTTATACCGATCTTAGCGTGATGGAGTGAATGAAAATCTCTAAAGGACCCCAAGACAGCAGTAAAAACCCAACTGAGTCATAGGTTCCCTTTAGGATTATGGGGGTCTTCCTGGGAAAAGTATTATGGACCTGCATCAATTTTCATCCATTTAGCGCTCATTCGGAAAAATAAGGAGTCCATCACAAGAATGGATATTTTCAAAATGATTTTTGTGGGCCAAGTTCTTTAATCAATACTATCGCTCAGACTGGGAACCCTCGGCTGGAGAACGGTCAATTGTACAACCTCGGCATTGACGTTCTCTACAGGTGTGCACATTCCAGGCCCCTGCGATGACGTGCGGGTTAATTGATACATCGCGGCATTGTGATGCCATGTCAGGTAGTGGCGATGCCCCATATAACACTTGTTTTCACAACTCCTGTCTTTCAGAGCCGATCTGACAGCAAGCATAGAAATGAATTTCCAGTTACATTTTCAACCATTGTCTTTATGCCTAACTGACGAGTTAACAAGGACCTTAACAAGGAATGGGCTTATACACGAACTTGGATATTCATTCTTAAGTTATTATACTAGTAGTGATTTGTATTGGTACTTATATTTCAGGATCATTGTGCAGCTGACGGGCCCTTGGACAGTTGCTGCACTGTCAAGAACAAAGCTTGATAACATTTGCTGCCCCCCAGCTCCAGAGTGTGCATAACAACCCCAAGTAACTCAGCCCTGCCATTAGGGCCCTGTTATTTTATAATGTTTTATATTACTGTATATATGTTATGTGTGACCCAACCGGGACAGGTGCTTTTGGAGGGGACTGCAGGATAGCCTCTTGCTTACTGACTATGGGCAGAGTGGAGGAAGCTGTATCCTGGTGGAGGCACCCAGGTGGGGTGTATAAAGGCAGAGGGGCTGTCCGACAATGCAGGAGACAGCAACCTTGACAGCCAGCATTTATCTCCATGAAAGGGACATAGAAAGCTTACAACTCGTTCATCCGAATATGTTGATTTTATTTATGTAGGTGGAGTATTGAAAATACAAAGGCTTACGTGTTTCGGCCTGTAGACGTATTCATAGCTACATGGTTCAAAAATCAACACCTCAGACGCTTCCCAGACTGCATACTCCATGCAAAAAGAAAACAACACCCCTGAACATCACGGCCTACACTCCACCATCATTATTGCCCAAGGAAAGTACCATTTTACCGCAAAGGGTTATCACAACAGAATCCTACCTTTGCACTGCCCATAGATATATGAAATTGGTCCTACTAACCAACAGTCGCCTACCCAAAAGTCAATTACCGGTCTTGGCAGAGCTGACCTTTAAAATGCAACGGTTAGGATTATCACAAGATGCAGGTTCACATGTTCTCACTCACTCCAAGGCCAGCACTGGCTATACAAGTAACAGTAAGTTAGTTACTACAGATTTAATCATTTAAAAAAGTTCCTTCAAGACAGATATGTTAAAACTCAACTTAAAGGAGAAGTACAGCCAAAGCTCATTTGGCTGTACTTCTCCTGTGGATCTCAGAAGTGCAGTTCGTTCTGCCCCTCCACAGCCCAGCACTCCAGTAAGTGGGGGAGGCAGAGCAGAGAGCCGATGACTGTCAGTCACCGGCTCTCTGCTCATGGAGCACTGAGAACCAAGTAATCAGCTGTGTTTGATCGCTCAGTTCTCAGCCTTAGAGCCCGCGGGGGACAGATGTGGCATCTACCTGGGTAAATATTATTTCTAAAAAATTAAAATTCCCAATCTTCTCTTTTAATCTTCCACTCATTTCTGAAATATATTTTCCATAATTTCCAATTATCATTTTAAAATGACTGCAATATGGATATTCAATATTTTGATGCATGTCAAGTCAGAATTTTTCAGTGTATTTCAAAATTTGGGGATGCAGTGCTCTGGTGACCCCCCATCAATCACAACCTTTGACTTTGCAATATGGAACAACATCCAGCATAATTACGTCTTAATAGTACATAGGAGGCAATGTGGGGCTGATGTGGAAGGAAACAACCAAAAGGCAACATGGAATCCCAGCCATAGCACTATCTGCATGGAGGTTGTATGTTCTCCCTGTGCTTGTCCGAGTTTCCTCCAGGTACTCTTGCTTCCTCCCACTCAGTGAAAGCGATCTTACCAGTATGAAGTGAGTAAAAATCTCTAAAGGACCCCTAAGACAGCTGTAAAAACCCAATTGGGTCATAAGGTTCCCTTTAGGATTATTGGGGGGGTCTTCCTGGGAAAAGTATTATAGACCTGCATCAATTTCCATCCACTCAGCACTCTTTTCGGAACAATAAGGCGTCCATCACGAGAATGGATATTTTCAAAGTGATTTTGTGGGCCAGGTTCTTTAATCAATGCTATCGCTCGGACTGGGAACCCTAGGCTGGAGAGCGGTCAATTGCACAACCTCAGGAAGGAAGTAGCAGCTGGAAACAACCAAAAGGCAACATGGAATCCCAACTACAACACTATCTGCATGGAGATTGCATGTTCTCCCTGTGCTTGTCTAGGTTTCCTCCAGGTACTCTTGCTTCCTCCCACTCAGTGAAAGCGATCTTACCAGTATGGAGTGAGTGAAAATCTCTAAAGGACCCCTAAGACAGTAGTAAAAAGACAATTGGGTCATAAGGTTCCCTTTAGGATTATTGGGGGGTCTTCCTGGGAAAAGTATTATGGACCTGCATCAATTTCCATCCACTCAGCACTCTTTTCGGAAAAATAAGGCGTCCATCACGAGAATGGATATTTTCAAAGTGATTTTGTGGGCCAGGTTCTTTAATCAATGCTATCGCTCGGTCTGGGAACCCTAGGCTGGAGAGCGGTCAATTGCACAACCTCAAGAAGGAAGTAGCAGCTGGAAACAACCAAAAGGCAACATGGAATCCCAACTACAACACTATCTGCATGGAGATTGCATGCTCTCCCTGTGCTTGTCTGGGTTTCCTCCAGGTACTCCTGCTTCCTCCCACTCTCCAAAGACATGCTGGTAAGATAATTGGCTCCTGTCTAAACTGGCCCTTCTATGTGTATATGTGTGAGATAAGGACCTAAACTCCTTGTGGACAGAGACTGATGTGAATGAACAGTAGAAAATACCTGTAAAAAAATAATTATAGAAGATGAGATACATAGGCTGATGAGACCCTGGCTATAAAGGGTTAACTCTGGAGCAGGCCAGGTGCACCAGTCTAGCTGTCAAGCAGAGCACGTTTCCAGCCTGCAGAGCATCGCGCCAGCACTCCGCATCCTATTCTTATGCCATGCAGACCTTTCCATCCTGCAGAGAGACCGTGATAAACAACAGGAGCAATAATTGACTAATCAGCGTCACTATTAGAGACACCTGGCGTATTTCACAACCGTGCGCTCTGAACAAAAAAAAAAGAAGGATTAAAGAGAGACAATTGAGAGACAAGCTGAGGTTATTAACTTGGTGAACTCGGCAAGCGGCGACAAGGGGTGAGACATAAGCACGTCGCTCTGACAAAAGTGCACGGCTAAAGGAGCGATAGGCAAGGACGTGATGGCCACCAGTCATTCCAGCTGATTGAAGTGTCTGGTAAGTGGCAGTACCAAGGAGAGTGCAATAAAGACATCAATTCCTCGGTAATAGTAAAGCCTGCCCGGCAAGCTGTTTCAGTTGGGTTGCCTATCTGATAGACCTTCAATGGCCAGCCAAAGGAGAGCACCAGGCAGGATGACAGCACAGCTGCTAATTGTGAGGCAGTGGCTTACAGTTGTAAGCCTACAACAGAAATTCCTGTTCCTCGCAGGATCTCCAAGTAAGAAACTTTTCAATAGATACAGAAAATAGTATACAATGAGCCATGATGCCAAACATAAAAATAGATTTTGGGTTTGCACACACTTTAACTTAAAAGTCTGCATGAATAAATTCCCGGCATGTAAGAGTATAAAGCACTAGTATCAATTTTCTAGAAAAGCTCCACCTTTAATTATTAAAAAAGCATCCTTGAGTGCCACTTAGCAAGTCACAAGGCAGGAGGCTGCAGCTAAATCTGATCCGATGCTTGTCATTGTCATATGTGACCACAGCCAATAACTGCACAGACATCAGGATTAACAGACTTCAGATGCAGAATGGATCAACTCCTCCCCATCATGACCTGTCATGTTACAAGCTTCCTGGAAGCAAGATGACTGCCACCAAGACAAATTGGTGCCAGTCTCATAGACGCAGAAAAAGCCCCATGCTAGCTTCATATATCTCTCAGGCATTGCGGTGCTGGGATCTTGCCACCAGAATTCACAGTTGTGCCCATTAACAATCCAAAAGGATGACACCAGCCACCTCCCCCCCGAATGGTGTAGAGAAATAAAAACTATAGGGGAATCCATCTACAAGTCAGTGATACCTTCATTATCGTCCTTTAGGAAGTGAAGAGATACTCTGAACATTCAAAATAATCTTGCCACTGGAACCATCAAGAGGTATAAGATAGGTGCCTACTCAAAATGGCAATATGTGCTTTTAGTGGTGTAGGCCTTGTGATGCTATGGCTATTTTAGTGATTTATGATATGATGCATTTTGGTTAGCATGTATTGTTTTTATAAGCTAGGCTTCCTATATTCAGGTGCTAATTAACTTGTTTGACTGGTTGATGGAGCTCATGCAATAGGAAGTTATGTTGGTAGGAAGTAGAGGGAGGGAAGAGAGGATTTGAACACACCTATGTGCTGAAGGCAAAGAGTAGTTCTGGAGGACTCCTAGAAGCAATGAACAACAATCAGACGATCCTGGATAGAAGGAAGATTATTCTAAAGATCCATAATAAAGAAAGACTGAAAACAGGAACTTTACCTGGGGATGACACTAAATCTACTACCCAAGTTAACCACTTGTTATTCATAGGCCATTTATTAATGGATTGGACTTCATGGGATTAAAACAAACTCACAGCTGCTGCAGCAAGCTGAGCTTGGTATTATTTTTTTTCTGCAGGGATGGCTTTCAAATAAATATGATCCAGGGTTGGAGTACTGCAAACATTGTGCCCCTCACCCACGTGGTCCTGGGTTCTTCCACTCATTCTGTCAGGATAGGGAGTGGATGCAGACCACTCCCCGATCTGCAATCAATGCCCCAGAGAGTTTTTAATTGAAATGGATGCACATAGGATCAAGCCCACTCCTGTGCTTGAACGGCTGAAGCGGAGGGCGGGGGAGACATTAGCGGTCTAATAGACCCCTGATGTTTCCATAAAGGGAACCTTTGCCTTGTCAATGCTATCACATAGGGGGTTTGTTAGGCTCCTTGTGATAACAATAAAGTGAAATGAAAAACAAAACAAAAAACTGTGACCCGTAGTGGCCAAAAAAGCGAACGCATTTATTCTCAGTATCCTAGTCCAGTTTTATTCTTAACCATTGCCGGAATTCTCTCATACTTTTTTTAAATAATCTGTTGCATCTACTCCTGATGAATGGACTAGATCCACGAAACGCGTAGAGTTTTAGGATGTCAAGAATCTTTGACATCTTGGTCATCATACACTATGTCGTGTAATTCTACCTATCCGAGAACATCATGGATGACAACATTGGGAGAATTATGAATTTATACTTTTATATCTTATTAATTATGGATCGGCTTATCGTTTATCAAATGTTTGGAATTTTATTGAGTTATTGTAATATGTAACTTGTCATCATGTAATAAATATAAAATTATGCTTACTATGTGAGTTGCCTTGTGTAAAGTCCCACAACAAATGTATCCTCCATTGTATTGTATTTAGGGATGTAGGCATCTTTCTCATGATGCATCAGATCATTACTATTTCTAGTTCATTGCCAGCATTGTAAAGCCCGACTCAGGGCAAAAAAAAAATACTTTCCCACGCAGTGGGGTTGTGCCCTCTCATTTTTCGTCTAGGGGATTGGAGAATGGGGATGCTACCTAATCCTCTGATCCTCCCTGCACAAGACCGGTCCCTGTGGTTCCTGCTTCCCCTATGGTCCAGCAGTCTTGCTCATGGACTTGCTCTGGACGTTAAAACGTCAAGAACAGCCCACTACTTTATCCTGAGGGAGCCTTGTTTGCAAGTATAGCAGAGGCCTGGGTGAGTATCCAGCCTTCTCCAATCCCCTTGGACAAAGTGAGAAGTTCACCCGAGCCTTGACGGCACAGCCCCACTGCATAAGCCCCTGTACACACGGTCTGAGATTTCGACAACCAAATCGGTCGGATTTTGTCCGTCGGATTTTGCCCGTCGGATCTTGTCCGAAACTGTTGCATACACACGGTCGGACTAAGTTGTCGAAAAATCCGATCATTCAGAACGTGATGACGTAATTTCGTTACAACGGGACTACGTTCAGGCTAGTAGCCAATAGCTTTGATGTAGGAATTTGATCTGAGCATGCGTGGCACTTGGTCTGATCAAAATTCTCTACACATGATCGGAGTATGTCCGATCGAACCAGTTGGTCGGAAAATATTTCCAACAAGTTGGAAAATTGGACGGATATTCCGACGGAATCAGTCCGATGCATACCACACACAGTCGGATTATCCAACAACACGGTCCGATAGGACACATTCCGACGGATTCTCCGACCGTGTGTACAAGGGCTTAGGCATTTTTCTTTTTGCCCAGAGTTGGGCCTTAAGCCCTGATAAAGGAGGAGTTCTGAGCCCCTGAAGTGCATCGGATTCTTTCTTTTTGCATGCAATAAAAATCAACTGGTACTCTCGTCTTTTCTACATCTCTCAGACAAATTCTGGGGACCCTTGAGGACACCCCAGGTGAAATAGAGCTGCCTTATGAGTTGAAACCTCAAATTCCTACCTCTCTTCAAGTTTGTCTGACTGGAACTCTACTAATACATTTTTTGTTTAGGCTACTGCACAAATCTGCAAAAAACGCAGAAGATACACCAACATAAAAGTAGGAATACACAAATTCTTGCAGATTATCAGTATTTTTTATTTTTTTTTGCCTGGAGTATAGCTTTAAATCTTACCTGAGCACTCAAAAAGCCTTCCTCAATCTTACAGTTTTTAGTCCGCCATCTGAAATACCGACGGTCGAGAAGCAGGTGTCCTACTTGGGGGATTTTTAGATGTGCGAAGTTGCACATTCCAGCACCAAAGTGATATATATCAAAGCATGCATTAATAGGGTTTGCCGGGTAATCAGGTCCTTAAGTGATCAAGTTAAGTTTACATTCCCCCCCTCTTCCGACATGCAAATGAAAAGAGGCGCCTGTGACTTCATTTACTCATCTTAATTTCAATCACATTTCGCTAGACTCAAATCAGCTGTAATTATTTTACATTTTACAGTACACCCTATACTCATGCCGTGCATACGTAGCGAGGTAATTAAGGGGCCGCTGCGTGCAGCTATAGATTCGCTTTTAAAAAGACACAGATTGGATTAACCATGGGCGTGCTTTACAATTCCGACACAGACGAAAACAGTCATTTATAGCGAGGGTGGTGGAAACACGGACAATCCGCTCAACGGATACGGTTCAGTGGGACAGGTCAGAGTAAAATTCAGGCAGTCGGGTCCAGAACAATAAGAGAGAGTGCATCTCCCTAATGGTGACTGACAGCAATAAAACTTGACAGTGGTTCTAACCCCCACATCTCTATCCAAATAAAAAAAATCTGGTCAACCATCCTCCTGGTTGACCAAAAAAAATTACCTTTAGTTATACTTTTAGCCCACAAGTTTTTTTTTTACCACTACTTTTCCTTCATATGTACAGTACTTCCCAAAATAACAAATGCAAAAATGTAGAGGTTGGAAGGGGAATCTGGTTCCAAAAGAAGCACCAGAGTTATCCTATTACCAGATGGACCCTCATTTTGAAATTACCTAATGTCCCTCCCTTTCCACCCATCCACAAAGCTGCCATGAAAATGTCCCCACTCTGCTAACAAAAACGGGAAGTTAGGACAACTTCTCAAGACTACCATCCTCCTGGTTGACCAGTCCCAGTCAGGCCTACAAACTTTCCATACAGCTACACTTCCTACTTGACCCATGAAAGCATGTCAGGTAAGACCCATCCTACATTTTCCATTTCTTAATACCTTTTCAGGTCTAATTTTTCTCACCCCATCATTTATGCCCTCCACCAAGTCTTCACAATATTCTTGCCTCCAGCTACTAATCCCACTTTGACCCATGAAAGTACACCCCCCCCCCCCCCCCACTCATCCTACATTCTCCTTTTTTAATCCTTTTTTAGGACAATTTTTGTAACCCAGTCATTCTTGCTCTTCACCCAGTTGTCAGAACATTCTTCAAAACTTGAAATTGGTATTCTTTGTGGGGGTATCATCATGGATATCTCCACTGCAAGGCCATGTTGCTAACTGCTGAGCCATCTTTCTACCAGTGTTCACAATATTCTTCCCTACAGGTAAACTTTCTACTTGAGCTATGAGAGCCCATCAGGTAAGATCCTACATTTTACCTTTTATAACCCCTCTTTAGGTCTTCTTCTTCTAGATCTTCTCTCCCTGTCATTCATGCCCTCCACCCAGCCTTCCCAATTATCTTCTCTACAGCTACACTGCAAGCTCAAGCTTCTAACCGCTGGGCTATCAGGCCGTCTAGAGACACTGAGGTCTCTTGTTCCTTACTCTGTCATGTCAAGGTCATGTTGGTAACTGCTGGGCCATCTTTCTACCAATCTTCCCTACAGCTTAACTTCCTACTTGATCTATGCGAGCCCATCAGGTAAGATCCATCCTACATTTTACCTTTGCTAACCCCTTTTTATGCCTTTACTTCTCTCCCTGTCGCTCACGCCCTCTACCCACTCTTCACAATATTCTTCCCGACAGCTACATTTTCCCCTTGACCCACCAGAGCCCATCAGTTACCCATCCTATATTTTCCATTTCTTAAACCCTTTTCAGTCCTCTTCTTCCTAAACCCATCATTCATGCCCTCCACCCAGTCTTCACAATATTCTTCCCTACAGCTATAAATCCCACTTGACTTATGAGGGCCCATCAGCTAAGACTCGTTCTACAGTCTTCCTTTTCTAATGACTTTTTAGGCCAATTTTTCCCACCTCGTCATTCATGCCCTCCACCCAGTCATCAGAAAGTTCTTCAAATTTTGGAGATGGCATTCTTGGTTGGTGTATCATCCAAGATCTCACCACTGCAAGGTTATGCTGTTAACCACTGGGCCATCAGGTTATCCAGAGACACTGAGGCCTCACCTTCCCCACTATTGTGTCATTCCTTACCACCACCCAGTATTCGCAATATTCTTCCCTACAGCTAAATTTCCTACTTGGCCTTTAAGAGCCCATCAGGTAAGATCCATTCTACATCTTACCTTTCCTAGCTCCTTTTTAGATCCCACCTTTCTCACCTCGTCATTTCTCATGTTCTCCACCTAGTCTTCATATTATTGTTCCCTACAGCTATATTTCCCACTTGACCCATGATAGCCCATCAGATAAGACCCATCCTACATTCTTCATTTCCTAATCCCTTTTCAAGCATCATCTTCCTCAACCCATCATTCATGCCCTCCAACCAATCTTTACAATATTCTTCTCTACGTCTACAAATCCCACTTGACCCATGAGGGCCCATCATGTAAGACTCATCCTACATTCTTCATTTCCTAATCCCTTTTCAAGCATCATCTTCCTCAACCCATCATTCATGCCCTCCAACCAATCTTTACAATATTCTTCTCTACGTCTACAAATCCCACTTGACCCATGAGGGCCCATCATGTAAGACTCATCCTACATTCTTAATTTCCTAATCCCTTTTCAAGCATCATCTTCCTCAACCCATCATTCATGCCCTCCAACCAATATTTACAATATTCTTCTCTACGTCTACAAATCCCACTTGACCCATGAGGGCCCATTGGGTAAGACTCATCCAACATTCTCTGCTTTCAAATTTTTTTAGGTCCAATTTTCCTCACCCCATCATTCATGCCCTCCACCCAGTCATCAGAACGTTCTTCAAACCTTGGAAATGGCATCCTTGGTGAACATATCATCCAGGATCCCAACACTGCAAGGACATGCTGCTAACCACTGGGCACATCAGGCCGTCCAGAAACACTGAGCGGAATGAAAGTGATGATGATGTAGACTCCAACAAAGACACACCGTTCCGTTCTCTTCAATACATATCTTGAAAAGGTCATCTCTGCAACATTCTATTACATGGGCCAGTGCTTGCTAAACTCTTCTTCCATTCCAGACAAACACCTTGCAGTTCACAGACAGCTTAGCGCCGTCTCGATCCATCTCTGCCAGAGAAATGGCAAGCGTGGAAGACGACACATAGAAGAAAAAAAAAAAAAAGCGACGACTTTCCTTTAAAAAGCCTCTAATAGCTAAATAATTATTTCAGGCAAATAACAAAGCGCTGGGGTAAATAGGCTGAACACAATGGATGTGTTTTCATCGAGTCCTGCTCGGAGCAATTTGCTACTTATCAGCGCCCAATCAAACAGGAGTTAAGATGTACTAAATGTTTAAGCAGCATCACTAAGCCCCGGCCTGGGATAAATGGCATATTTCAGCAATGATATCTATCAGCAGAAGAAGGATAGCAGGGAATTAATGATGCAGTCACTTTCATTTGTATCAGGGAGGCCTGATGGGGCTGGTAACCGCGCAACAGCCGCACGCCGCTTTACCTATGATAGGAGTGCAAGAGCAGGGTTTACAAGGGCTGTGCAGGTGGAATATGAAACCATTCTTGGAGGTTTGCTCCGGGTTACTATTGCTGTTAGAGCTGTGTGCTTTTCTCTACAGTGTCTGTGAAATCAGCATTTACAGTTTTTCCCTTTTCCTGTAAATCATCAGGCAAATTTTTGCAAGTTTGAGCAATGTAAGGGAGAAGTGAGGAGAAAGGGTGAGGGGCTACAACGTTGGATTCCAACCTTGAGCATCTGGAGACTATACGTCTGAATTTGATTGGGTCGTGTGAAGAAACAAGGACAGTTCTCATTCTAGACACCCTCCCAGGATGATATCTACATGGAGTTTGCATATTTCCCCTGTGCTTGCATCGGTTTCCTCCCCACGCTCCAAGGAAATGCTGGTGGGTCAACAGGCTCCAGTCTAGTATGGCCCTAGTTTATATGCATGTAAACCAGGGGACTTAGATTGTAAACTCCTTGAGGAACATGTACTTGTATTAAAAAGTATCCTATTCTCTTTGTATTGCTTTCCCCTGCCAGTCCCTCTGCTTTCCTATTTCAAACTGTGAAAGCACATCTAGCTTAGCATGGTCAGTTTTCTGGCTCTACTTGGAGAACAGCCTGCCTGTCCCCCAATAATCGGACTTGTGTTGACATGTTTTCCTGTACAGCCATTCACTGGGAAGATCAGTGTGCTGCTGTTTCTTCACCCCCAGCTCTATAAGCCCCTTATGCAGCTGGGAACAGAGATGATGTGATCACTTGTTTAACCACTTCAATACAGGGCACTTTCGCCCCCTTCCTTCCCAGCCCAATTTTCAGCTTTCATCACTCTCGCACTTTCAATGACAATTGCGCGGTCATGCTACACTGTACCCAAATGAAATTTTTATCATTTTGTTTGCACAAATAGAGCTTTATTTTGGTGGTATTTATTCACGAGTCCGTTTTTTATTTTTTGCGATATAAGCGCAGAAATAGCGGAAATTTGGAAAAAAAACTATATTTTCTTTTTTCTATTTTAAAAGAAATCCAATAAAATCAAATGTTGTCATAAATTTAAGCCAAAATGTATTCTGCTACATGTTTTTGGTAAAAAAAATCAGTTAAGTGTATAATAATTGGTTTGTGTGATCACGGACATATGTACGCAAATGATCATGTACAGATGTGTGCAGGTGATCACGTACATATGTGTGCACATAATCATTGGAACATGTGATTTTAGTGGGACATATGTGGGGGACATGTGTTTTTATTATTTGGGGACATGTATGTTTTGGGGACATGTGTGTTTTGGGGACATATGTGGGGACATTGTGTTTATACTGTGTAGTGTGTTGTGTGTTTACACTAGACTGGTGATCAGTGAGTAAAAAGCTGTAAAAAACAGCTCATACTCACTGATCATGGCCTGGAGAAGGCCTGGACAGCTTTCCCAGAAGAGTTGAAGCTGTTATAGCTGCAAAAGGGTGGGCCAACTCAATATTGAACCCTGTGGACCAAGACTGGGATGCCATTAAAGTTCAAGTGCGTGTAAAGGCAGGTGTCCCAATACTTTTGGTAATATAGTGTATAGTATATATAGACAAAAATAATTTGCCTTTCATTTGTATTTTAAACTGAATGGGTTGTTTTACAAAGATGAGGGTTTACACATACTTTAAAAAAGAAAACTGGAAGATATTTATAAGTTATAAATCAGCCAAATTGCAATCACAATCTGAACTTGGCAAATCTATAACCACCGTTGACTATATTGGCATGATCGTGATTGGATCTTAAATTTGGCAGATCTCAAACCTCATCTCTAATCTTGGTACATCTTTATCTTTACATCTCACCTCTATTGACTACATACCAGCACAATCACAATCAAATCTTGAATCTGCCAAATCTATACCCTCATCTACAATCTTGGCAGAACTTTCACCTTCTCTCTGTTGACTACGCAACAGTTCAGTCAAAATTGGATCTTGAATTTGGCATACCTATAACCTCATCTCTAATATTGACAGATCTTTAACCCCTCCTCTTATGACTACACAAACTCATGATCACAAACAAATCTTACATTTGGCAGATCTTTAGCCTTAACTCCAACCTTCGCAGATCTTTAACCTCCCCCTTTGTTGAATACATACTGGCACGAACACAACTGGATCTTAAATTTGGCAAATCTCTAACCTCAACTCTAATCTTAGCAGAGCTTTAACCTCCCCTCTGTTGATTGCAGATCGGCACAATCACAACTGAATCCGGAGCATAGCAGATCTATAACCTCATCTTTAACCACTACACATAGGCACAATCTTGTTCAAATCTTGAATTTGGCAGATCTATACCTCATCTCTAGTCTTGGCAGATCTTTAACCTCCCCTCTGTTGACTTGCACATCGGTACAATCAAATTTGAATCTTAAATGTATCTTGAATTTGGCAGCTCTATACCCTCATCTGTAACCTTGGTAGATCTTTAAGCCCAGCCTCTGTTGACTAAATACTGGACTGATCACAACTGAATCTTGAATTTGGCAAATCTATAACCTAATCTCTAATCCATCTTTAACCTCCCCTCAACTGACTTCATACTAGCATAAACACAAATGAGTCTCGAATTTATTAAATCTTCAACCTTATCTTTAATCTTGGCAGATCTTTGACTTCCCGTCCATTGACTAAATATCAGCATGGTCTAAAACCTTATCTCCAATCTTTGCAAATCTTTAACCTCCTTTCGGTTGACTTACACATCGGCATAATCACGTTTGAATCTTGAATTTGGCAGATCTATAACTTCATCTCAAATCTTGGAATATCTTCAATCCCTAACCCACCCACCCCCTTCCCCCATTAACTACATATTGGAATGAACACAACTGATTGTTAAATTTGGCAAATCTATAACCTAATCACTGATTGGTAGATCTTTAACCTCCCCTCCACTGACTACATACCAGCATAAACACAACTAAATCTTGAGTTTGGCAAATCTCTAACCTCATCTCTAATCTTAGCTGATCTTTAACCTCCCCAGCCTCACCTCCATTGATTACACATCAGCACAATCTAAAACCTCATTTTCAATCTTGGCACATCTTTAACTTCCTTTACGTTTACTTACAGATCAGCATAATCACATTTGAATCTTGAATTTGCCAGATCTTTAAACCCTAACCCACCCTCATCTATAACCTAATCTCCAATCGGTTAGTCTTTACCCTCCCCTCCATTGACTACATATATAACTACATACAAACACAACTAAATCTTGATTTTTGCCAAATCTCTAACCTCATCTCTAATCTTGGCAGATCTTTAACCTCCCCATCCGATGACTAAACATCAGTATGATCACAAACAAATCTTACATTTTGCAGATTTTGCAGAGCATGATCAAATCTTGAACCTTGAATCTTTAGCCTCCCTTCCGTTGGCTACATACCGCCACAATCACAACTGAACATTGAATTTGGCAAGTCTATAACCTCATCTTTAATCTAGGTAGATCTTTACCTCTTTCTTTGTTGGTTACATAACGATGTGAACACAACTGAATCTCGAATTTGGCAAATCTATAATCTCATCTTTAATCTAGGTAGATCTTTAACTTCCCCGTTGTTGATTACATAATGATGCAAACACAACTGAATCTTGAATTTGGCAAATCTATAACCTCAGCTCTAATTTTGACAGATCTTGACTTCCCCTCTATTGACTACACAACAGTATGATCCCAATCGAATCTTAAATTTGGCCAATCTCTAACCTCAATTCTAGTCTTGGCAGATCTTTAACTTCCCCTCTGTTGACTTGCACATCGGCACAATCACGTTTGAATCTTAAATGTATCTTGAATTTGGCAGATCTATACCCTTATCTGTAACCTTGGTGGATCTTTAAGCCCAGCCCCTGTTGACTACATACTGGACTGATCACAACTGAATCTTGAATTTGGCAAATCTATAACCTAATCTCTAATCGGCAGATCTTTAGCCTCCCCTCAACTGACTACATGCTAGCATAAACACAAATGAGTCTCAAATGTATTAAATCTTCAACCTTATCTTTAATCTTGGCAGATCTTTGACTTCCCGTTAATTGAATAGATATCAGCACGATCTAAAACCTTATCTCCAATCTTTGCAAATCTTTAACCTCCTTTCGGTTGACTTACACATTGGCATAATTACGTTTGAATCTTGAATTTGGCAGATCTATAACTTCATCTCAAATCTTGGAATATCTTCAATCCCTAACCCACCCACCCCCTTCCCCCATTAACTACATATTGGAATGAACACAACTGAATGTTAAATTTGGCAAATCTATAACCTAATCTCTGATTGGTAGATCTTTAACCTCCCCTCCACCGACTACATACCAGCATAAACACAACTAAATCTTGAGTTTGGCAAATCTCTAACCTCATCTCTAATCTTGGCTGATCTTTAACCTCCCCAGCCTCCCCTCCATTGATTACACATCAGCACAATCTAAGACCTCATTTTCAATCTTGGCACATCTTTATCTTCCTTTACGTTTACTTACAGATCAGCATAATCACATTTGAATCTTGAATTTGCCAGATCTTTAAACCCTAATCCCCCCTCATCTATAACCTAATCTCCAATCGGTTAGTCTTTACCCTCCCCTCCATTGACTACATATATAACTACATACAAACACAACTAAATCTTGATTTTGCCAAATCTCTAACCTCATCTCTAATCTTGGCAGATCTTTAACCTCCCCATCCGATAACTAAACATCAGTATGATCACAAACAAATCTTACATTTTGCAGATCTTAAACCTTATCTCCAATCTTGACAAATCTTTAATCTCCCCTCTGTTGACTACACATCGACATGAGCATGATCAAATCTTGAACCTTGAATCTTTAGCCTCCCTTCCGTTGGCTACATACCGCCACAATCACAACTGAACATTGAATTTGGCAAGTCTATAACCTCCTCTTTAATCTAGGTAGATCTTTAACCTCCCTGTTCTGGATTACATACTGATGCAAACACAACTGAATCTTGAATTTGGCAAATCTATAACCTCAGCTCTAATTTTGACAGATCTCGACCTCCCCTCTATTGACTACACAACAGTATGATCCCAATCGAATCCTAAATTTGGCCAATCTCTAACATCAACTCTAATATTGGCAGATTTTTAACCTCCCCTCCGTTGACCAATTAGAGATTAGGTTATAGATTTGCCATATTTTGAATTTGGCAAATCTGTAACCTAATCTCTAATTGGTAGATTTTTAACCTCCCCTCCATTGACTACATACCGGCACAAATACAGCTGAATCTTGAATTTGGCAAGTGTCTATCCTCATCTCTAATCTTGGCTGATATTTAACCTCCCCAGCCTCCCCTCCATTGACTACACATCAGCACAATCTAAAACCTCATTTCCAATCTTGGCACATCTTTACCTTCCTTTCTGTTTACTTACACATCAGCATAATCACGTTTGAATCTTGAATTTGTCAGACCTTTAAGCCCTAACCCCCTCATCTATAACCTAATCTCCAATCAGTTAGTCTTTACCCTCCCCTCCATTGACTACATACCAGCACAAACACAACTAAATCCTGATTTTGGCAAATTTCTAACCTCATCTCTAATCTTGGCAGATCTTTATCCTCTCCATCCGATGACTAAACATCAGTATGATCCCAAACAAATCTTAAATTTTGAAGATCTTAAACCTGATCTCCAATCTTGGCAAATCTTTGCTCTCCCCTCTGTTGACTACACATCGACATGAGCATGATCGAATCTTGAACTTGGCAAATCCTTAATCTCCCTTCTGCTGGCTACATACCGTCACAATCACAACTGAACATTGAATTTGGTAAGTCTTTAACCTCATCTTTAATCTAGGTAGATCTTTACCTCTTTCTTTGTTGATTATATACTGATGTGAACACAACTGAATCTCGAATTTGGCAAATCTATAAGCTCATCTTTAACCTAGGTAGATCTTTAACCTCCCCGTTGTTGATTACATACTGATGCAAACACACCTGAATCTTGAATTTGGCAAATCTATACCCTCAGCTCTAACTTTGACAGATCTTCACCTCCCCTCTATTGACTACACAATAGTATGACCAAATCTTAAGTTTGGCCAATCTCTAACCTCTACTCTAATCTTGGCAGATTTTTAACCTCCCCTCCATTGACCAATTAGAGATTAGGTTAAAGATTTGCCATGTCTTGAATTTGGCAAATCTGTAACCTAATCTCTAATTGGTAGATTTTTAACCTCCCCTCCATTGGCTACATACCGGCACAAATACAACTGAATCTTGAATTTGGCAAGTGTCTATCCTCATCTCTAATCTTGGCAGATCTTTAACCTTCCCTCTGGTAACTAGACAATGGCATGATCACGATCGAATCTAAATTTGGCCGATCTCTCATTTCAAATCTAGTCTTCAATTTGAGCTTATATTATCCATTCAAGACAGATTCAGCAGGTTTTGGCAGCTCCAGAACTGCAGCTTAGTGTCACATGACTCTTTACTGTGCAACCTCCCCCTCTGGGAAAGAGAGAGGCACCAATAAACCTGATAGTCTACATTTTACATATACAGAGCCATTCAAAAAACAAAATACTAGCAACTGCTTGCTTTAGATGCATAGGTACATGGTGAATGAAAGCAAAAAGCCACTTAACATCTGTAATACGTCCTCTGGCATTCATATTTTTGCGTTTTCTTTTTTTTTTTAAATAACTAATTGGAGTGTCCCTTTAAATGTCTTGTTCATTAACCCCTGTTCACCCAATCGTCACAAGCTCGAAACCACTGCGTCGCTTGTGATAATCGCCTTATGTATCGCTGCCATTAAACTGTCACCCCTGTGCGAAAACAAAGAGGACATTTGTCACCAATCCGAGACGCCACAACACTAGATAGTGGAGAGATTATCACGCCGCACACCGAACTGTCACAGCTTTAACAGCCCTTGTAAATAGCGTATTCAAATGGTCTATAGCACTTTATGGAAGCTGGCACACTATTGTTCTTCCAGGAGGGAAAAAAAAAATAATCTGCATTTTAACAGCTACTATATAATTTGTGAGATGCATTTTGAGATGATCGGAGACTGCAGCCGGGGCTTCCATCAGTCACAAGACGGGGATAGATAATTCACCCAACTGTCACATGATCCACCGTCAGCCTAAAGATGTGAATATATTGCCACGAGCTTCGGGAATAATAGGTGCACCTGTTATGAGTGTCACCTCTGTTTGCTAATTGTCTCCTTGAGCTACATTTTACTTCTAATGCATTTATTTTTTGACAGGCAATGTCTATTTAGAAATCACATTACTTCAAGAGCAATTGTTCTTTTGTCTATCAAACAAATGGAGTGTTGTTACACAGATTTCAGGATCTGATTAGGAAAAGTGACGGTGCCCCGGGAAGGTCAACAATCAGTTATTTACCTGGTAGAGAGATGACAGGTAGAGCGCATGTTAAAGGCAGACTGATTCAGAGGGGGATCATTTGTCAGGGAGCTCCGGGGTGGCATGATAAAATTAGCGGCATGACGATGAAATAAATTTGTGTCAGCCGAGACGCCTTGCTGGTAGACGGAGATGTTTTGATGTGTTGGTTTTTCCGCTCACGAATCGGTGCCATATTGGTGGAGGTGGTACCAATGGTGGACTTGAAGGGTATAAAATGGCACTGATATCCTACGTTACGCTACCATCTGACTGGTATCAGACCATATCAAGGCAATGATTACTTGAAATGTGATTCCAGCTCTTTCTATAGGTCTAAAGGGCCTTAGTGGTGTCAACAAATGCTTAGCTGAGTCGGGTCATACAAAGCTCCAATCAATACCAGTGTTGGCCTTATTGGATGTCAAATGTGGAACAACAGCAATGAGCCAGTGAAAACCTGAGCTAAAAAAAGTCAAGATTTGCTGTGTTATAAGAAACATCTAGAAAGGTTAGCAGTCCTAGGGAGTACACTTAAAAAAAAATCTACCTTTTGAATTTCTCCTGAAAAACAACAGTGCACTTAGAGTGCCTTGAGCCTCATAGCAGTGGTGGCCCATGCATTGTGGGTGCACGGGCGCTGCTCCCCCCGTCACCTCCGCTGACCTCCCTATTCACGTGCCCCCTTTTAATATCCTGGACACATAAAATACAATGGTGGAGATAGGCAGGGGGTGTGTATTTTGAAGCACGTGCTCAGAGCCAGAGGCTCTAATAGGCTTCAAAATAGGGTGGGGCTGGAGGCACAGAGCACTGCATCCCCATCCCACCCTGCTGTGTGGCATAGCGAATTAATGTTCACTATTTTCACACTAATGTTCCTCTCTACCAATCAGCAGGCAGGTCAGTGAGACCTGTCTCCCGAATGGCCAAAGCATTAGGCGATCCTACTGGATGCCTAATGCTTTGGCAGAAGAGGAGACGAGCGGACACAGGAGCCGCAGCTGCCTCTTCCCGCAGAGGAGGAGAGCCGCCGAGGAAGAGAGCCAATGAGGAGAAGAGCCGCCAGTTCCCGCCGAGGAGAGAACCACAGAGGAAGAGAGCTGCTGAGGAGAAGAGTGGCGAAGGAGAGCCCCGTCACTCCAGCAGAGGAGCAGTAAGTGCCGCCGGACTGGCCGCGGGGGGGGTTTTAGTGAAGTGATAGCTGAGCCAGGCTGCATTTGATGGGCACAAGTGACTGCATTTGATGGGCACAGTGAGGCTGCAATTGATGGGGGGGGTTCAGTATTTTTCAGTTTGTTTGCGCCCCCGAAAGATTTTGAGCACATGCCACCACTGCCTCATAGTTGTATATTTGCATTTTAAGATTATCTAAGGCACTCACGCCTCTGATGTATAAGCTGGTCATAGATTCCCCCATCTATATGTGAGAAGAAAGCCGCACTCCCAACCGACCATAGGGTAAATATCAATGTGAAACGGTCTCAGGCAACCCCCAGATGCAATTCGACCCACCCTCCGGGGCTTAGTCATAGAGAATTGGTCTATGACTATGCCTAAGTCTAAGTCCATGATTAAGGACGAAACACGTCAGGGTTGGTTTATGTAAGAGAACTGTCTAAGGCACATTGATGATCACACTTCAGTTGGGCTGGAGGAGAAGCTTTCTTCTCACATAAGGATCTATCACTGCAGCATGGGACAATTCTCAAGTCAGCACCCCTTATCTCTGAGGATCAGAGGGATAGGTTCCCTCTAAGCTTTGAGCAGAGCTCCAAATTTGATTACAGGTTTCCCCCATCCACTCATTTGAGGTGTGGAGGAGTGGGACTCCTCCGCTGTCAGAATACACTGATCAGCACTGCTAATCTCTAATCGAACAAAAATATACCCAACAGTTCATGCATCTATGTGCATAGATCACCCAGAGGGGAGGGGGTTTTTTTTCAGACAAAAAAAGTGGAGTTACTCTTTAAGCTCTGTGTGGATCTTGGGAAAGCCATAGGCTGGTTGCAGGAGAAGGGGAATGAGATTTCGGAAATTCAATAAAAAAAAAAAGTCCTAAAGCAATTTTGATCAATTTAGATAAAAATTACTTCTAACACAGCTATACATTTTACTTATTTACTTTTACAAAACTGGAGTTTAAAGTTGATCTAAACCCAATTGCTAAAATCTCATTGTACATGTTACCTTGTTAAAGTGGTTGTGAACCCTTACAGTGCCTTGCAAACCCAACACATCACATCACCCAATGAACACCATCCCCACTGTGAAACATGGTGGTGGCAGCATCATGCTGTGGGAATGTTTTTCAGCAGTCGGGACTGGGAAACTGGTCAGAGTTGAGGGGAAGATAGATGGTGCTTAATACAGGGATATTCTTGAGCAAAACCTGTAGCACTCTGTGTGTGATTTGAGGCTAGGACGGAGGTTCACCTTCCAGCAGGACAATGACCCCAAACACACTGCTAAAGCAACACTTGAGTGGTTTAAGGGGAAACATGGAAATGTGTTGGAATGGCCTAGTCAAAGCCCAGACCTCAATCCAATAGAAAATCCGTGGCGAGACTTAAAGATTACTGTTCCACAGTGCAAACCATCCAACTTGAAGGAGCTGGGGAAGTTTTGCAAGAAGGAATGGGCAAAAGCCCCAGTGGTAAGATGTGGCAAGACTCATAGAGACTTATCCAAAGAGACTTGGAGCTGTGATAGCCGCAAAAGGTGGCTCTACAAAGTATTGACTTTAGGGGGGTGAATAGTTATGCACATTGGCTTTTTCTGTTATTTTGTCCTATTTGTTGTTTGCTTCACAATAATAAAAAAAAAATCTTCAAAATTGTGAGCATGTTCTATAGATTAAATTATGCAAATCCTCAAACAATCCATGTTAATTCCAGGTTGTAAGGCAGCAAAACACGAAAAAGGGGGGGGGGGTGAATACTTTTGCAAGGCACTGTAGTAAGTCTATGACTATGTCTACGTCTAAGTCGATGACTAAGCGGGGCAAAACGCGTCAGTGGTGTGGCTTATGTAGGAGAACTGTCTGAGGCTGTTTCACATTGATGTTGACACTTCGGTTGGGCTGGGAGTGAAGCTTTCTTCTCACATAAGGATCAATCACTGCAGGAGGGGTGAATGCTCAAGCCAACATCCCTATCTCTGAGGATCAGAGATATTGGTTCCCTCTAATCTTTGAGCGGCACTCCAAATTTGTTTACAGGTTTCCCCCATCTACTCATTTGAGGTGTGGGGGGGGGGGGGAATGGGACTCCTCCTCTGTCAGAACGATCGAAAATATACCCAACAGTCCCCTTCGAGAAGAGTCAATCATTAGAGCGACTGCTCTGGAACAGGAATGGTCATTGCCGGACTGAAATTCAGTTGGTCCCTGCTGAACCCGGTCAAAGTTTGGGTTCTATCTATAGCCAGCTTTTGTCTCACCAGATTTGGAGTAGAGATTCGTTTCCTTCCAAATTCGTTTTTTTTTTTTTTTTTATGAATTTTGACAAATATCTGAATTATCGAAAACCTGTTTAACAAATTCTTCCGAATATTCGTAAACTCAAATATTCGAAAATTCGGAGATTCGAAAATTAGAAATTTTCGAAATTTCAAAATCCGGAAATTTGCAAATTCAGATAATCGTAAATTTGAAAATCCAAAAATTAGAATGAAGATTCATAAGAACGAAAAAATCTGAAAATAAGAACGAAAATTAGAAAACCTAAAGATTCAAAAATACTATTAACTATTACTAACTATTAAATTATAGGTATTGGAAGTTCCTTTCAAATTTGGCTGATTGTAACGAATACGAATTCATCTGAAGTTATGAATTATCCAAAATAACAAATGCCCTATCTTAACCAATTGAATGTAACAAATCAATAATAATAATAAATAAGAAGAATAAACATTTTTTATTATTATTTATTATTATTAATTTGATTTGTTCCATTCGTTATTTCGGATAATTCGTAACTTTGGATACATTTATATTCTGTACATTGACTAACAGCCAAATTTGAAAGGAAATTCCAACACCTATAATTTATTAGTTACCATATATACTCGAGTATAGGCCGACCCGAATATAAGCCGAGGCCCCCAATTTACCCCCAAAAAAACTGGCAAACGTATTGACTCGTGTATAAGCCGAGGGTGAGACATGCCTGTCCATCCCTGTGTGTGTGTCCGTCCATCCCTGTGTGTCCGTCCATCCCTGTGTGTCCGTCCATCCCTGTGTGTCCGTCCATCCATCCCTGTGTGTGTGTGTCCATCCATCCCTGTGTGTGTGTCCATCCATCCCTGTGTGTGTGTGTGTCCATCCATCCATCCATCCCTGTGTGTGTGTGTCTCCATCCATCCATCCATCCATCCCTGTGTGTGTGTGTCTCCATCCATCCATCCCTGTGTGTGTGTGTCTCCATCCATCCATCCATCCCTGTGTGTGTGTGTATCCATCCATCCATCCATCCCTGTGTGTGTGTGTATCCATCCATCCGTGTGTGTGTGTGTGTGTGTGTGTGTGTGTGTGTGTGTGTGTGTGTGTGTGTGTGTGTCCAGCCTACCTGTGTCCCGAGCCTTTGTCCCGAGCCTCCGTCCCGTGCCTTGCCTCCTTGCCTCCGTCCCGTGCCGTGCCTTGCCGCCGTGCCTTGCCGCCGTGCCTTGCCTCCGTCCCATCCCGTCCCGTGCCGTGCCTTGCCTTGCCTCCGTCCCGTGCCCTCTTCGTCGGCGCCTCGGCGGCCATTGTAAAATTCAAAAGCTGCGCCGCCGCCTTCGCCTGTGATAGGCGGAACACTGAATTTCCCAGCAGCCTGTGTTCCGCCTATCACGGACATCGTATCATCCTCGTCCGTAGTACGAGGATGATACGATGTCCGTGATAGGCGGAACACAGGCTGCTGGGAAATTCAGTGTTCCGCCTATCACAGGCGAAGGCGGAGCCGGAGGCGCGGCTTTTGAATTATAGAATGGCCGCTGTCTGTCTGCTCGACACGCTGATCGAGCGGGCAGACAGCGATGACTCGAGTATAAGCCGAGGGGGGCACTTTCAGCCTCAAAAAAGAGGCTGAAAATCTCGGCTTATACTCGAGTATATACGGTAGTTAGTCAGCTATTATTTAGAATTTTCAAATTTTCAGATTTTCAAATTTTCGCATTCAAATTTTCGCATTTTCTAATTTCCGGATTCTTTAATTTTTGAATTTAGGAAATTTTCGATTTTGGAATTTCAAATTTACGAATTTTTGGGAATTTACGAGAAAGCTGCATCTGAAGACGTGCAGTGCAAGGACTTCCCTTTTAGTGTTTAATCCGTTTTGATGTTCAGGGGTTTCCCCCACCTCTCCTGATGCTTCTTGGTCATTATCCCCCAATTCATTCGATCACCAGTCCTCGGGGCTGGACGTTGACA
This sequence comes from Lithobates pipiens, assembly GCF_037356315.1. Taxonomy (NCBI): domain Eukaryota; kingdom Metazoa; phylum Chordata; class Amphibia; order Anura; family Ranidae; genus Lithobates; species Lithobates pipiens. The sequence goes on along the minus strand of NW_027507686.1, from coordinate 11,246,021 downwards.
TGGGGAAGCAAATCCGTGCTCCTCTACCAAGATGGCCACCTCCACATAGGGACACTCCGAAGAACAAGGCATAGTTAAATCAGTCATGGAGGAGAAAAGATCAACTGCAGTTGTTTAAAGTTTTTTGCAGTATTTTTAAATCTGTAGCTTTCTTTAAAATAATACTTGGTGATCCTGCCATGAAGATCCTTGTTCAGGAACTTCCTGTGATTGGGTGTCAACTCTCTGACAATTGTGCTCCGGCACTGCCACCATGTCCTGTGCTCCCCCCGGTGGAGACTACATAGTACACCATATGGTAGCCATTCTAAGAGTAATGATGTGCAGCCAATGCTGGGGAGCATGCATGTAGACAGGTTTATAACAATAGCCTATGACACACAATGCTGTCATTTCATATAACGAGGGGGGGGCTTCGATCGACCTGTATTTGGCTTGTTATTATCCTTTTGCAATCTCCTGTACAACAGGGCTTAGACTGGAAGAGAAAGGAGCAGCACAAGGAGCCAATCAGCTGTGCTGCAGTCCTCATGCATTAACAAGGAATGTGCTGATCTGATAGTAGCAGAAAGATCAGCCTGTCAGTCAACCGCTTCTCCTTTCACTGTCCAGTCACGGGCAGGGGTGGAAGGAGAAGACCTGTAAGTAAAAGTGAAATGCAGCAGAGAGAAAAAAAAATCAGGTCTTCTCTGCCAGACAAACAACACGCTGATAGGAGAGAGGAGTGATAGAGAGGTGAGCTCAGCATTCTACTGCTTCTCCTTTCACTGTCCAGTCACAGGCTGGGGTGCAAGGAGAAGACCTGTGAGTAAAAGTGAACTACAGCAGAGAAAAAATAAATAAAATCAGGCCTTCTCTGCCAGACAAACAACACACTGACAAGAGGAGAGAGAGCAGTGACAGAGAGGTGAGCGCATCATTCTACTGCTTCTCCTTTCATTGTCCAGTCACAGGCTGGGGTGGAAGGAGAAGACCTGTAAGTAAAAGTGAACTGCAGCAGAGAAAAAAAATCAGGCCTTCTCTGCCAGACAAACAACACGCTGATAGGAGGAGAGAGAGAGAGAAGAGTGACAGAGAGGTGAGCTCATCATTCTACTGCTTCTCCTTTCACTGTCCAGTCACAGGCTGGGGAGGGGGGGTGGGGGGGAGCTGTAAGTGAAAGTGAAACTGCAGCAGAGAAAAATCAAGTCTCCTTTACCAGACAAAGGACGCGCTGATCGGAGGAGAGAGCAGAGGAATGAGCTCATCAATCTGATGCTTCTACTCAGTAAAAAAAAAAAAAGAAGGAAATTGTTTATGATACACAAAAAAAGCAAAACGAAATGCCTACAAGTTAAGGTTTAGTTCTGCTTTAACTAAAAACGAAAACCATCCGTAACTAAATCAAAGTTTGTCCATCCCTTTTGCTCTTTAGATTTAGCTCAACTATCACTAGCGACCTATAACAATAGAACATAAAAAAAAAGAGGAAAAGAGGATGTCACATGTAAAGAATTGTTACATAACAGCTCTATAATCTCTTTTGCTTTCCAACAATTCTGTTGAGAAAACAAAAAAAAAAATAGTCAAGGTCAGTTTTTATCCCTGCGTGGCAAGCTGTCAGGGCCGAGTATCTTCAGAGAACAGAAGATGACTGTAATATAGATGATGCTCAATCCGTCAGGTTGGTGAAAAGAGCTGCATGATCATATTAGTGTCATTATAGGCGGTGGGGAGGGATGATGTCTCGGATAGTCAGGGAGCAAAGAGGAGGCTCTGATATTTAGCTGTAAAGCTTTCTTTGCAAGAAAAGAAGACAGGGCCACTTTAAAAAAAATTAAATAATAATAATTATATATATATATATATATATATATATATATATATATATATATATATATATATATATATATATATATATATATATATATATATATATATATATATATATTATTTTTATTATTATTATTATTATTATTAGTATTATTATTATCATTAAGAATATTATTAGCATTATCACTATTGGTATTGTTATTACTATTGCTATTTTATTTATATTGATATATTGCTATTTAGTAATTTTATATTTATTATTTATAGATAATAATAAAAACAGTAATAGGAATAATTAATATTATTATTTATTCAGTGCGTCTCTGCAATACATGCAAATGCCTTATGTTTTATCCCTTTAAGATTTAACAAATACAGAAAAAAAAAAAAAACTGTTGAAATCCAGAGAGCTCCTGACTTCCCGACAGCACTGCTTGTACTGTATTGAAATCCCCTCATTATTTATTATTATTTTTGTTATAATTATCACTATTAATATTATTATTATTGTTACTATTGCCATTGTTGCTATTATTATTATATTTATTCATTGATATAGTTTTTTAATATTATTATTTTTTTTTTTATTTATTCAGTGCAACTCTGCAATACATTCCCTATGGGTTATCCCTTTAAAGATGTAACATTTATTATTATTATTATAATTATTATTATCACTATTAATATTATTCATGTTATTACTATTGCTATTATTTTTTTTCTATTATCGCTATTAATATTATTACTGTTTTTACTATTGCTATTGTTATTATTATTTTTATTATGATTATTATTGTTATCACTATTAATATTATTACTGGTATTACTATTGTTGTTGTTATTATTATTATTATTATTATTATTATTATTATTATTATTATCATCACTATTAATATTATTACTGTTATTACTATAGCTATTGTTTTTATTAATGTTATTATTATTTGTATTATCACTATTAATATTATTACTATTGCTATTGTTGTTATTATTTTTTTTATTAATATTATTATGATTATTGTTATCACTATTAATATTATTACTGGTATTACTATTGCTTTTGTTATTATTATTATTAATTTATTATTATGATATTTATTTATTGATATAATAAGTATTATAATGATGATTATTATTAATGTATGTATTTAATGCATCTATGCAAAACATGCCCATGCCCTATATTAATCCCTTTAAAAAATTTGCAAGTAATGAAAAAAAAAAAAAAAAACTGTTGAAATCCAGTGTGCTCCTGACTCCCTGACTACACTGCTTGTATTATGTTGAAAACAAAAGCAGCGTTGTCAGCTCTACCTGCTTGATTACCTTTTTAAGGTGCCCATAGTTCAGCATATGAAGCTCAGTTTAAAAAAATAAAATTCAAAAAATAAATAAATAACTCAATCAATTGATTAATAAAATAAAATTAAATAAAATTTTTAATAAAATAAAATATGTATTTTATTTATTTACCCATCTATAGTGCAAAGGTGGCCATAGTTCAGCAAACAAAGCTCAGTTTATGAAATAAATAAACAAATAAAATAGATAAATAAAATGAAAAAATAAATATTTATTTTATTTATTTATTTAATTACACAGCTCAGCGTACAGTATCAGCACAAATCTGTGGCGAGACAAAGTCCTGTGGACTTGGCCAATCAAGAGGCCGAAGATGCCGAACTTAAACAGAGGGCCGAGTGAAGATGGAAGCACCGGCGAAGGAAGAGCAGCAATGGAGAAGATCACTTTGTAAACGTGCCATAATACTTATACATTATGGAAAAAAATTCCCTGGGGTCCCATGATTTTAGGTTTGGTCTGGCAGTTTTGTTACACTTTAAGGGCTCGTTCACATTATGTGTGGTGATTGCCGATTTTCGGTAACTGATCAGTGAGAGTCACCGCAGGGGCATCTAGAAAAACATAGTTTTCTATGTGCCCTGTTTAAAGTACAACTGTCCCTTGAGGTGGGTTGCAGTAAGTTGCGTAAAAATGCCGACACATCTGCAACAGACCACGTCTCACCTGAAATCACCATCCGTTTCTGTCCAGCTCAGCTGCAATGCCTAAAGATGAAGGAAATGTGACTTTGACCCCACCGCCGGCACACAGGTTGTGGTGGGGGGCAATGCCTTGCGTTGTTTCAAGCGTGCAAGTTGTGTCAAGTGTGGCTGGCCTCCCTAGGATTACCCATGACTTTGCCCCCATAATTATTAACTTCCAGGGATAATTTATAGCTGTGTTTCGCAAACCAGGGTTCCGTAAAAATACTAGGGTTCCTCTAAAGGTTTCTAGGGGTTTCTTGAGCAATGAGCAAATTCTGCCTCTCAGATAAGTTCCCACTGACACCATTGAGCTTTTTGGTTATCTTAGGCCCTGTTCACATTAGGGCAATTAGGAATCATGGGCAGAATCAGCACAACTCCTGGATGGCACCCCAAATGCGGTGCAACTTTGCTGTGACTGTCATATGACAAAACGTGCAAAAAAAACGGGCATGTGTAAAATCACGCCTGGCTTAGGGCCAAAATTTGGTCCCTGAGCTTCTTTGGCTTGACAAACGAGTATAGGGTAGCCCATTCAACTAAATGGGCTGCCATATGAGCAACAAATGGAAAGGGGGGGGGGGGGTTATTCTTCCCATTGACTACCATTGCAAAGAGCATTCTTCCCACTGACCATCACACTAATGTATCACGAGTTGTAGTAGATATAGTCATTTTTAGCAGGGATTCCCAGAAAATTATTTCAAGGGTTCCTCTGTGTAGAAAAAGGTTGAGAAAAGGTTTAAAGCTGATTTATACTATGACATAAATTCTAAAGGTAAAGCCAACAGAACAAAAATGTAATGTGGCAAAAGCGTTGGCGCCATATTATTGCTATCATGGTCCATGCATGCTTCTTGGTGTCCATCTGTGGTCACCTACAAGCCCACCAAACCACATTGGCTGGCATCAAGGCAATGCCTTGGGTCAAGAAGCTCCCCTTGAAAACAAGTATGTTCTCACGATTAAAGTGGTTGTAGACCCTTACAGACCACTTTGACCTACAGGTAAGCCTAGATTAAGGCTTACCTGTAGGTCCATGAAATATCTCCTAAACCTACACGGTTTAGGAGATATTTGAAAAAAGATAGGCACCGCTGTCTACGGTGCATCAGGGTTTACTTCCTCTTTAAAGCTTAGGGTGTATCACGCTTTAAAACCAACAAATTACTATCATGGTCCATGCTGGCTTCTTGGCTACCATCGGTGGTCACCTACAAACCCACCAACAGTAACTGGCATCAAGGCAACGTCTTGGGTCAAAAAGCCTGATGTACCCTCCCATTTATTCCAAGTTTTGTCTCACGATTAAAGCTTTGGCCGCATCTCGGTTTAAAACCAACTGAATACTATCATGGTGCATGCTGTCTTCTTGGTGTCCATCTGTGACCACCAAACCCTGGTTGACTGGCATTGAGGCAATGCCTTGGGTCAAGAATCCCCCCTTTTAGGCTGCTTTCACACTGGGGCGGTATTCAGGCGTTACAGCGCTAAAAATAGCGCCTGTGTAGCGCCTGAAAAAAAACGGCCCCTGTCACTCCAGTGTGAAAGCCGGAGGGCTTTCACACTGGGGCGGTGCGCTGGCAGGACAGTGAAAAAAGTCCTGCTAGCCGCATCTTTGGAGCGGTGAAGGAGCGGTGTATTCAACGCTCCTAAACCACTCCTACCCATTGAAATCAATGGGACAGCGCGGCAATACCGCCGGCAAAGCGCCGTTGCAGCGGCGCTTTGCGGGCGGGTTTAACCCTTTTTCGTCCGCTAGCGGGGGTTAAAACCACCCCGCTAGCGCCCGCAGACCGCCGCTAAAACGACGGTAAAGCGCCGCTAAAAATAGCGGCGCTTTACCGCCGACGCCCGCACCGCCCCAGTGTGAAAGCAGCCTAATACAAGCATTTCTCACGATTAAAGCTTTGGCCGCACCTCGCTTTGAAACCAAACCTTCGATGTCCAAGCTGTTATTTACATGTTATTATTCATTACCCAACCTTTAACCTTTCCCTTCCCTGCCATTCTATGGATTTAAATCCCCTCTGGATAATTGAATTGCACTTTCAGATAATCCAGGTTTTGTTCATCCAGAACTCCTTCGGCGTGCATTAAAATGTGTTGTGTGTCATCCTCGCTGAGAGTTTTTGAATATTATTAAGCTGCAGATGTTACTAGGGGGAGTTTTGGCTCATCAAGCATCCCAAAACCAAAAGAGCAGTCGCATGTGTTTCTGCCGGAGAGGAATTTGATAAAAGGTGTTGTAACTACACGGCAACTGTAAAATGTCTCACTGTAACTCCACCGTGCATCATCCAGGGTGTGGATGGGATAAATTAACGCTCGCTTCCAACTTCCAGACCTTCGTCGGAGCCAAGAAAACTTTTTAGTGAAGTTTAGCAAACATTAATAGATGAAAGCGTAACTTCCACTAGTCTCCAGGGGAAAAAAAATGAAGACTATAAAAAGGGGGAAAAAAAAGGAAGGGCTATGACTGGGGGTTTGATTCTTCCACACTCCATCCAAAACTAGCTTTGACTTTGCACCGTGAATCGGTAATAGAAATTGGTTGGTTGTGGGTGACAATAAGGAGCAGGGTCCCCTGCCATGGGGGGTTTCTCTTGGAAAGCGCCCATCCGGTACTCGTTTGCTTTTGGCTGATCATGAACAGCAGGGTCCATGAGGCCTTTTGGCTAGATGGACCCAAATGTGCCTTGCCACCGTCAGGAGTCTTGTGACCCGAGGGGCCAAGGGGGGGGGGGGGGGGGTCCTTCCACACTATGGGCTCAATAAAAAATAAAATATCAAGATGGACCTGTTGCTGACCACCAGCCTTGCACCATGAATTGGTAATAGAAATTATGGGCTACTCAGAAATTGTGTGCTACTCTGGCTACTTCTGGTGAGTCCCCAATTGGTACCAGTTAGTTGGTTTTGGGTGACAATTAGGAGCAGCGTCCCCTGCCATGGGGGGTTTCTCTTGGAAAGCACCCATCCGGTACTCGTTTGCTTTTGGCTGATCATGAACAGCAGGGTCCATGAGGCCTTTTGGCTAGATGGACCTAAGTGTGCCTTGCCACCGTCAGGAGTCTTGTGCCCCGAGGAGCCAAGGAGGGGGGTCCTTCCACACTATGGGCTCAATAAAAAAAAAAAATATCAAGATGGACCTGTTGCTGACCACCAGCCTAAGCTTCTCCGCCTCTGTACTGCCTCTTGTAATCTCCCGAGGCATCTGGTTCTGGATTTACCCTCCAGTTTCCAGTTTTCTGCCGGAGAGGAATTTGATAAAAGGTGTTGTGACTACACGGCAACTGTAAAATGTCTCACTGTAACTCCACCGTGCATCATCCAGGGTGTGGATGGGATAAATTAACGCTCGCTTCCAACTTCCAGACCTTCGCCGGAGCCAAGAAAACTTTTTAGTGAAGTTTAGCAAACATTAATAGATGAAAGCGTAACTTCCACTAGTCTACAGGGGGAAAAAAAAAGGAAGGCTATGACTGGGGGTCTGATTTTTCCACACTCCATCCAAAACTAGCTTTGACTTTGCACCGTGAATCGGTAACAGAAATTGTGGGCTACTCAGAAATTGTGTGCTAATCTGGCTACTTCTGGTGAGTCCCCAATTGGTACCCGTCGGTTGGTTTTGGGTGACAATAAGGAGCAGGGTTCTCTGCCATGGGAGGTTTCTCTTGGAAAGCGCCCATCCGGTACTCAGTTGCTTTTGGCTGATCATGAACAGCAGGGTCCATGAGGTCTTTTGGCTAGATGGACCCAAGTGTGCCTTGCCACCGTCAGGAGTCTTGTGACCCGAGGAGCCAAGGAGGGGGGTCCTTCCACACTATGGGCTCAATAAAAAATAAAATATCAAGATGGACCTGTTGCTGACCACCAGCCTTGCACCGTGAATTGGTAATAGAAATTGTGGGCTACTCAGAAATTGTGTGCTACTCTGGCTACTTCTGGTGAGTCCCCAATTGGTACCAGTTAGTTGGTTTTGGGTGACAATAAGGAGCAGGGTCCCCTACCATGGGGGGTTTCTCTTGGAAAGTGACCATCCGGTACTCGTTTGCTTTTGGCTGATCATGAACAGCAGGGTCCATGAGGCCCTTTGTCTAGATGGACCTAAGTGTGCCTTGCCACCGTCAGGAGTCTTGTGCCCCGAGGAGCCAAGGAGGGGGGTCCTTCCACACTATGGGCTCAATAAAAAAAAAAAATCAAGATGGACCTGTTGCTGACCACCAGCCTAAGCTTCTCCGCCTCTGTACCGCCTCTTGTAATCTCCCGAGGCATCTGGTTCTGGATTTACCCTCCAGTTTCCAGACAAGAGAAAACTATAAGCCCTTGTACACACGGTCGGACATTCCAACAACCAAATCCGTCTGATTTTGTCCGTCGGATTTTGTCCGACGGATTTTACCCGGAACTGTTGCATACACACGGTCGGACAAAGTTCTCAGAAAATCCAATCGTTCAGAACGTGATGACGTTATTTTGTTACGACGGGACTACGTTCAGGCTAGTAGCCAATAGCTTTGGTGTAGGAATTTGATCTGAGCATGCGTGGCACTTTGTCCGATCGGAATTCTCTACACATGATCGGAGTATGTCTGATCGGAGCATTTTGTCGGAAAATTTTACCAACAAGTTGGAAAACTTGGTCGGTCGGATACTCCGACGGAAACAGTCCGATGGAGACCACACACAGTCGGAATATCCGACAAAACGGTCCGATCGGACACATTCCGTCGGAATCTCCGACCGTGTGTACAAGGGCTTAGAGTGAAGACAAACTGTAAATACTGAACGTCGGCTGGGGAATCCCCACCCACAGCTTTTATATTATAGTAGATATTGGAGTGCAGAGTGATGCCCTGACAACGATCGAGGTTTGACAGTCCCCCTTTCAGACAGGATTTGAAGTGAGATGAAGCGAAGCCAAGCAAAGTTTTAGACGCATACCGTGTAAGTGAACTTTGGCGATTCATGTTACAGTTACTCCGCCGGCTCCCTGAGAAACATCCACTTTTCTTTTTTTATTGTAGCCGTTTTTTTTTTTTTCTAAACTACTCCAAGAATTTGCACTGCGGCAAGGTCAAGTGGTTTATGCGAAAGAAAGATCAAAGATTCAGGAAAACCCGTTTCACTTGCAGAGGAAAAAAAAAATATGAATCCAAAGAGGAGGGTTCAGGAGGAGAGGTAATATTATCCTATTTGCTCTAAAAATAAAGCATAAAGTTAATAACTCCCATACAGCCGGTGCTCATGTAAGCTCTTGTGTGTAACGCACAGCCTTGGTGCAGGCCACCTTGGTTGCGTAGCTGGGGGGGGGTGGGGGGATGGGGGGGTTTAAAGTTAAACCACTGCTGCTATTCCGCTGCTCTGCCAAAAGAAACAGCCCCATCGCCTGAAGTCACGTTTTAAATTGGTTCCCTGGAGTATCTCCCTACCTTGTTGTTTAAAGACGGGTGTTTTCTTTATTGTCTGTTACGTCTGCAAGGAGAATGCAACTTAGTTCAAAATGAACTGACACAAGTAGGAAGTTTTTAAAGTTTTTTTTTTCTGTCGAGTTAAATCCAAACTCCAGGCAAACAGCTAAATCCACAAAAAAAAATATAGATCTATATATATTTTACATCTAGGAGCTGCCGAAGGACTCGCCCCTCCCCCAGCCTGTGACTGGATAGTGAAAAAAGAAAAAGCAGACTGGTGAGCTCATTCCACCATCACTCTGCTGTCTCCTCCTATCAGCAGCCAGTGGTAAAAGGAAATCGGCATGGAGGAACACAGGAGTAAAGAAGGCTCCAACCATAACCTTTCCAAAGTACAATAAAGCTGAACCAGGAAAGGCAAGAGCTGTCTAAATAGATGAGTCCTGTGTATTCTTCCTTGAATCCTGGGATGCTTTGTGTATTCCTTCCTGATCTGTGTATTAATCCAGTGTGAGACTTGTCTCCACCCCCTCCTGTAGTCTTATGCAGGCATCCTGTAGTGGGTGGGGCCTGTGTCCCCATACTTCATTTCTGGAGGAACCAAGGACAATGTCTACACACCATGCCCTAAACTTCATTGCTGGAGAAACCAAGGACAATGTTTACACACCATGCCCTACACTTCATTTCTGGAGAAACCAAGGACAATGTCTAAGCACCATGCCCTACACTTCATTTCTGGAGAAACCAAGGACAATGTCTACGCACCATGCCCTACACTTCATTTCTGGAGAAACCAAGGACAATGTCTATACACCATGCCCTACACTTCATTTCTGGAGAAACCAAGGACAATGTCTACACACCATGCCCTACACTTCATTGCTGGCGAAACCAAGGACAATGTCTACACGCCATGCCCTACACTTCATTGCTGGAGAAACCAAGGACAATGTCCACGCACAATGCCCTACACTTCATTGCTTGAGAAACCAAGGACAATGTCTACATGTCATGCTCTACACTTCATTGCTTGAGAAACCAAGGACAATGTCTACATGTCATGCTCTACACTTCATTGCTGGAGAAACCAAGGACCATGCCTACATGTCATGCCCTACACTTCATTGCTGGAGAAACCGAGGACCATGTCTACAGGTCATGCTCTACAGATCATTGCTGGAGAAACCAAGGTCAATGTCTCTATGCCATGCCTTACATTTTATTGGTGGAGAAACCAAGCACAATGTCTACATGTCATGCCCTACATGTCATTGCTGGAGAAACCAAGGTAAATGTCTACATGCCATGCCCTACACATCATTCCCTGAGAAACCAAGTTCAATGTCTACATGTCATGCCCTTCACGTCATTGCTGGAGAAGCCAAGGTCAATGTCTCTATGCCATGCCTTACACTTTATTGGTGGAGAAACCGAGGACAACATCTACTTTTCATGCCCTACACATCATTGCTGGAGAAACCAAGGTCAATGTCTATATGCCATGCCCTACACATCATTCCTGGAAAAACCAAGGTCAATGTCTGCATCTCATGCCTTATACTTTATTGCTGAAGAAACCAAGGACAATGTCTACACACTATGACCCACACTTCATTGCTGGGGAAACCAAAGAAAAATGTCTACATGTCATGCCTTACACTTTATTACTGGAGAAACCAAGGACAAGGTCTACACACCATGCCGCACTCTTTATTGCCGGAGAAACCAAGCACAATGTCTACATGCCATGTCCTACACTTCATTGTTGGAGAAGTCAAGGTCAATGTCTACATGCCATGCCTTATACTTTATTACTGGAGAAACCAAGAAAAATGTCTACACACCATGACCTACACCTTATTGCTGGAGAAATTAGGAACAATGTCTACAAGCCATGCCTTAAACTGTATTTCTGGAGAAACCAAGGATAATGTCTACATGCCATGCCCTACAATTCATTTCTGGAGAAACCAAGGACAATGTCTACATGCCATGCCCTACAATTAATTTCTGGAGAAACCAAGGACAATGTCTACATGCCATGCCCTACAATTCATTTCTGGAGAAACCAAGGACAATGTCTACATGCCATGCCCTACAATTCATTTCTGGAGAAACCAAGGACAATGTCTACATGCCATGCCCCACTCTTTACAAGTAAACACTAAACTCAATAACATAAGTGCAAAATATTGAAGCTTACAATTCCTCAGAGGTGGCTGCATTTGTTTTCTTTTTTCCGTTTTTTATTTGTATCTGGTAATCCTGCCAGTAGCACTTCTGTGGTGACAATGATAACTTATTGTATCGTTACTGAGTTTTCACTATAGGAATGAAAGTGTGGTAAGACTACAAAACACCTTACCCCACGCCCCCCCCCAAAAAACATGGGGGGATGCTCTGTAGTTCACAGAGAGAGCTGAGAACAAGGTAAGTGATAAGAGTACAGCACAGACAGAGAGCACAAGAAGTTTCTGGCAGGACCAACAAGTGTTTTTGTTTAACTTCTATTGAACAGATATAATAAACCAACGTTCAATGTTATATTTAACAGACCAAACGGGAGCACACAAGAGAAGTTTATTGTTAGGGTTTACATACACTTTAACACCATGACGTTTAGTACTAAATTACAAGTTCTTTTTAGAATAATTCAATCTCCACTTTACAGCAATTAACTGTTAATATCCATTGTGTTTGTCTCATTTTCTGTTGGCCTTTCTATATGTAGCTGTAGAAAAGGTCAACTGTGCTATTGAACTTTTTTTTTTTTTTTCCAAGAGAGCAAGGCTATTTATTTTAAATGGTATTAAATTAGGTGTGAGAAGAAATTGTAACTTTCTATACAAGGATATTACAAAGCCCATGCCATTTTGATTAGAGTAATCACCTGGTATAAAAGGATATTACCACCCAAAAAATGTTCGCAATGGGATCCAGATGGCACTCTTTACTGAGTGTGGTTAAGGTGGTGTTTGATGTAGATTAGGGTGGAGATGGGTGGAAGATGGATGTTAGGGCTATGAATGGTGCCTTGGGCAATACGAGACTGTCTCGGGTTATGTCCTCTCTGAAAGCCATTGTGTTCATGCATAGGAACAGTTATATTCAGCTCAAAGAATTTTGCCATTGACTTTTTGGCCAAGAACACCGGAAGTCCCTGGAAGAGAAAATGATTGGCACTGGTGTCAAGCTCAATTGATAATGGGTATTGGTGTGATAGTAAAAGAGTAAAGGTTCAGTGGGCTGTTCAGGTTTAGGGTAACCTTATGCCGCGTACACACGATTGGAATTCTCGTGGGAAAAAGCTCTGATGGTTTTCCTGACGGAATTCAGCTCAAGCTGTCTTGCCTACACGCGGTCACATCAAATTCCGATCATTTATAACGCGGTGACGTACAACACATACGACATGACTAGAAAAAGGAAGTTCAATAGCCAGTAGCCAATAGCTTCTGTCTCGTAGTTGAATCTGAGCATGCGTGATTTTTGGCGTGTCGGAATTGCATACACATGATCGGAATTACCAATAGAAAGTTTTTCCGTCTGGAAAATTGAGAACATGCTATCAATTTTTGGCTGGCGGGAATTCGGACAGCTAAATTCCGATGGAGCGTACACACGGTCGCATTTTCTGATGAAAAGCTCTCATCAGTCTTTTTCTGGCCAGAATTCCGATCGTGTGTACGCGGCATTAATAAAGGATTTGGTTTAGGGATACCGCAAGGGTTTAGCTGATGACAGGTAAGAGCATTAAAGTAGAAGTGGATACATTAAAGTATATCTATTTTTTTTTTCTTTTGTTTTGCAATTTTAGGTTTGGATAGATTAGAGAAATGTTTTTTTCACTATCTATCCCACATATGTCAAAGCCGAATCCAGCCCACCATGCCTTGTCATGCGTCCTTCCCACCCTGTTTTGCAGCCAGGAACATGGCAGTACTCCTTTCGGCCACCTCCGGCTCTCACCTTCCGCTCCCGCTCCCCACTGTCTCTTGTAAACACAGAAGCCTTCTGTATTTAAAAGACAGCTTTGCTCTCAACACCTCCCGGAACTAACAGATTTCTGCATGCACTCAGCGGGGACAGATCTCTAGAATCTGAGAGCAAGAGGTACTAGAGCTGGACCAGGTAGGAGCGAGAGATGCAAGGAAGCTTTGGGTGGGGTTAGGGTTGCACATTGTGAACGCTGTACTCTGTAAGTAACGCAATCCTGAACTCTGTACATAGTGCACCCCAAAACTCTGCACTCTGTACGTAGTGCACCCCAGAACCCTGTACTCTGTACATACCGCACCTCTGAATTTTGCACTCAGTGCACAGGATACCCCTGGAACTCCACTCTGTACATAGCACACCCTTGAACCTTGCGCTCTGTACATAGAGCACCCCGAACCCTGAACTCTGTACGTAGTGCACTCCTGAACTCTGCACTCTGTATGTAATGCCCTCCTGAACCTTGCACTCTGTACGTGGCACACTCCAGATAAAACCGGCCCTTTTGGGTAACCATACTGCTGATCTGGTTCGCAATGAAAATTAGTTTGACACCCCTGATCTATACTATTGGGAAGTTTTTCCTTTACTTCCTGTCTTTGAGACACAACAAGTGTAGTAAGAGGAAATCAACCAACCAAAATGAGGATAATGTCCCTCTTAGACTTTTGGTAACAGAACAGGTGTCACTATTGGTAGCTATCCAGTCTATACTGGTTCTGGGGAAAAATGAAAATTCTCTTCTAGTGACAGTGGTCACGGGGATACATAGAGGATGGATCTCCCCAGCAGGACCACAAACAGCAATAAACATCTAGAAGGTATTATAACTTTCCTTCACTTATTCAACCAAAGTTTGGGCTTAAGATATTGTTTAGGAAATGACTTAGAAACAGGTTTCAGGAGGTGGATAAGTTCAGGGGTTAGGTCTTGGGTCTGTTTTGGGGTATGATCATTTTTACATAATTAGTAAGGTTGAATAAAGACACCAGTCCATCCAGTTCAACCATTTTCATCCATCATGGATTTTCATCCATCATACCCAAAGATACCCCACCAGCTGTATTTCCCTGACCATCACACATCACATCACACATTACCTCTTGACCTTTCAGCTATTGGCAGCTTCTGTAGACATGTGGACTGCCTAATTCTATTTTCTCTAGTGTCTAAAGCAGCCGTTCAACCATAGTTCTGTGGAACTCTCGAGATCCTCCAGAGGTTGCTAGGGGTTCCTTGAGCTGTGGCTGATTGACCTTCCATCTGATGGTGCCTACATAATTTTGGGTACAAAGCCACTTGGTAAAGCCAGTAATATGAAACCAATAATCTTTTTTTTGCTGTCTGTAAGGTTGGCATTCCAACCACCACTATAAAGAAAGCATCCTTCCCACCAATCATTAGTGTAAGGGAGAAATTCTACCCACTAACCACCAATGTAAGGGCGAGGGGGGGGGAGAATTCTTCTCACTGATCATCAATGTAAGGGGGGCATTCTTCCGCTTGACCACCAATGTAAGGGGGGCATTCTTCCGCTTGACCAGCAACGTAAGGGGGGCATTCTTCTCACCAATCACCATTGTAAGGGGGTCATTCTTTTCACTGTTCACCAGTGTAAGTAGGGCCATCTTCCCACTGGAGGGAGGCATTCTTCCCACTGACCACCAATGGAAGGAAGGCATTCTTCCCACTGACCACCACTGGAAGGGAGGCATTCTTCCCACTGACCACCACTGGAAGGGAGGCATTCTTCCCACTGATCACCAATGGAAGGGAGGCATTCTTCCCACTGACCACCCATGGAAGGGAGGCATTCTTCCCACTGACCACCAATGGAAGGGAGGCATTCTTCCCACTGGCCACCAATGAAAGGAACATTCTTGTCATTGATCACCAACGTAAGCAGCATTCTGACCACCAATGTACAGAGCATTTTTTCCCATTGACGACCAATGTAAAGAAGGCATTCTTCCCACCAATGCAAGGGAGTAATTCTTCTCACCGATCACCAATGTAAGGGGGTATTCTTCCCACTGACCACCAATGGAAGGGAGGCATTCTTCCCACTGACCAGCAATGTAAGGAGCATTCTTCCCACCGATCACCAATTTAAGGAGCATTCTTCCCATTGACCACCAATTTAAGGAGCATTCTTCCCACTGACCACCAACGTAAAGGGGTCATTCTTCCTACTGACCACCGCTGGAGTGTTTGACCAATAATCAGTATTAGCCAAAATGTTTCAATGGTTTGCTTTAGGTCAAGTAGGTTAAGGTCGTACAGATGCTCTTAGTCAACCATTTAATAAGGCTGGAATTTTTATTTTTTTATTTTTTTGGGAGAGGCAACCATTTACCAAGGCTGCCTTCTTCGCACACACAAACGAGTCTACTTGTGAGTTCATGAAGATTTGATTTCAATAGTTATCTGTAACTGCTTACAGAATCCATTTTGGATTTCAAAAGACATTATTTAAGATTTAGCTTAGAAGCCAAGTGTGAGTCATAAACGTCCTAATGGGTAGAGGACCACATGGTGGGAAAGCCCGCTTGAGCCAAGGAAGCCGTATACACAAAGCCTCGGATATTGCTTAAAGTCTAACTTCAGCAAACTTTTTTTTTTTTTTTGTTTTGGATAAATGGGGGGGGGGGGGGGGGGGGGTAATATTATTATCATGTTTTTATATCTGCCTAGTGAAGCCATTGGGGAGAGTTCTCAATATTTCCTGTTTCAGTAACACCAATACAAGAAATGGGAGCTGTGACGGGAAGGCATAAACAGCAATACAAAATTTCAGAAGTTCTCATACTACCCTCTCCCCATATTGACTATGCTGCTCTCCAAAGGTGTCCCCATTGCTTCCCAACCCATAGAGGAGACACCCTAGGAACAGGAAGTGTTTTACTGTCTGGATAACCAGATGATCGCCGTGCCTAATGTACAATTTTGACTGAAGCATGCCATTAATGATTATTTCTCGGTATGCATTGCATCTGTTCAGCAAGAGAACTCCTTAAATAGATCATTGTTCCATCAAACCCAAAACATTGCAATACAGCTTTAATCCAGAGCATGCCAGAATATTCTAGCGCATATTATTATACACTGATAAAGCACCAGACCGCTATTGTTTAGTCCCATTATTGTCCTATGCGCCGTTACATACGTCTCGTTCCCAGCATTCACAATATATTTGTATTTTGAAATTACATTCCTTTAATAACACAGAAATACCGAAGACCAGACTATAAAAAAAAATAAAAAAAAATATATGAATATAATGGAAAAAGCATTCAACTGTTGACGACATATAGAATCCCAGAAAAAAATAATTTACAGAGAATGGCGCGACAGACGAGTCAAAAAAAATAATAAAAAAATCGCCCCCAAAAAAATCTTTCCTCCGATAGTCCAATGTAATTCATTTTCTATCTCTGTTCATTAATCATTGTTAAAATTAGTGATCCATCCCTTCCACTCTGCCATCTGCACTCAGCGTCGCAACAAACATGACACCTTCCCGCATAATAAAATCTGACAAGTACGCCAATGCATTTCCAAATAGCTTTCTGCATTTTTGCACCTCTAAAACCGATTCCGTTGTCAGACAAAAGTTGATTATTAAACCAGAAATATTTATTTCTTTCTTTCTTTTTTTTTTTTTTTTTTTCAATTCGCTGCACGGGTAGATTTATACATGCACGTAGTTTATGGACATATTGAAAACCGTATACATATGCGCATACATTCCGGTGTGTATTTATAGTTATACAAATGTGTTTATGGTGTCTGGCACGTCCTTGGGATTTTAACATTTAAATCAGTTTTAGCGATATATATTTTTTTAAATTGGCTGTTAAATATGGAAGCAGGCGGCTGCGCTCCCTTAGGCCGCAGGGAATTTTTTTTTCTG
>NW_027507686.1:11206332-11223832 GCF_037356315.1 Lithobates pipiens | reverse complement strand
CCCCTTTCAATGCAAGCGTCTCCTGCACAGTCCCACCTTAACACCATGCCCCTTTATAACACAGTGTCCTTTTTAAATCACAGCCACAGAGCCCCTTTATAGCACAGTGCCCCTTTTAATCAGTGCCCTTTCAAATCAGAGTGTCCCTTTAAACACAGTGCCCCTTGTCTCACAATGCCCCTTTAATGACAGTAGCTCTTTATGTCACAGAGTCCCTTACATCACAGAGGCCCTTTATAACTCAGTGCCCCCTTAACGACCGTGCCCCCTTATGTCACAGAGTCCCTTATATCACATTGCCCCTTTATAACCCAGTGCCCCCTTTAATGACAGTGCCCCCTTATGTCACAGAGCCCCTTACATCACAGAGGCCCTTTATAACTCAGTGCCCCCTTAACGACCGTGCCCCCTTATGTCACAGAGTCCCTTATATCACATTGCCCCTTTATAACCCAGTGCCCCCTTTAATGACAGTGCCCCCTTATGTCACAGAGCCCCTTACATCACAGTGCCCCTTTATAACTCAGTGCCCCTTTAATGACAGTGCCCCCTTATGTCACAGAGCCCCTTACATCACAGTGCCCCTTTATAACCCAGTGCCCCCTTTAATGACAGTGCCCTCTTATGTCACAGAGTCCCTTATATCACATTGCACCTTTATAACTCAGTGCCTCTTTAATGACAGTGCCCCCTTATGTCACAGAGCCCCTTACATCACAGTGCCCCTTTATAACCCAGTGCCCCTTTAATGACAGTGCCCCCTTATGTCACAGAGCCCCTTACATCACAGTGCCCCTTTAATGACAGTGCCCCCTTATGTCACAGAGCCCCTTACATCACAGTGCCCCCTTATGTCACAGAGCTCCTTACATCACATTGCCCCTTTATAACTCAGGGCCCCTTTAATGACAGTGCACCCTATTGTCACAGAGCCCCTTACATCACAGTGCCCCTTTATAATTCAGTGCCCCTGTAACGACAGTGCCCCCTTATGTCACAGAGACCCTTACATCACAGTGCCCCTTTATAACCCAGTGCCCCCTTTAATGACAGTGCCCCCTTATGTCACAGAGCCCCTTACATCACATTGCCCCTTTAATGACAGTGCCCCCTTATGTCACAGTGCCCCTTTAATGACAGAGCCCCTTACATCACAGTGCCCCCTTATGTCACAGAGCCCCTTACATCACATTGCCCCTTTATAACTCAGTGCCCCTTTAATGACAGTGCACCCTTATGTCACAGAGCCCCTTACATCACAATGCCCCTTTATAATTCAGTGCCCCTGTAACAACAGTGCCCCCTTATGTCACAGAGACCCTTACATCACAGTGCCCCTTTATAACTCAATGCCCCTTTAATGACAGTGCCCCCTTATGTCACAGAGACCCTTACATCACAGTGCCCCTTTATAACACAGTGCCCCCTTTAATGACAGTGCCCCTTTTATGCTATAAGTTCCCTTATAGCACAGTGCCCCTTTATAACACAGTGCCCCTTTCAATCCAAGCCTCCCCTGCACAGTCCTACCATAATACACTATAGATTAGACTTATAGACTTCTCAGCCTGGTGTGTGGTCTCCTGAGCCTCTCACCAAGGCCACCACCGTCATCCTCACAGTAGGGCAGGGGGCGGGAGCAGCTGCAAATCTAGATGGAGGGCGGGAGCTGCCCAAATTACTATGCGGGTGATTACGGCTGAATCATTTGAAAAGCCTCCCACTCTCCATCCTGATCTGTAGCTCCTCCTGCCCTGCTGTGAGGATGACAGGGGAGACTGAGCGAGAGACTCGGGAAAGCCCATCCTCAGGCTGCTAAGTGGCAGCCACAGTCCAGACGGAACTATCACTCGGTCCGGGTCCGGACCACAGCCTGCCAATTAGTGATCCCTGGCCTATGCTATGGTAGGTGTCACGACTTTGCCTAAAATATTACTGCTCTATCCAAGTCTAAAAAAAAAATTGAAAAAAAATGTGGTTACAGGTCAACTTTTAAAGAAGAATTCAAGTATGGATATTTTATACATGGTTACATTGGTCCAGCCTGGACCAATACATGGCCAATGCCTCTGGAAGCTGGAAATAGCAGAAGTAGATATCGCTATTCCAGTGATCTCCAGTGGCTTCCAGGTCTTGTGCCGAGTGTCTGCCCAGCTCTTTTTTCGCACATTCCTGTCCAATCAGAGAATGCTTTTCAGAGAACGCAAAGCATCATGCCCAGCGGCCATACCCCTGTTTTCAGAATGCAGTTGGGCAGCCACTTGGCATGGGATCTTGCAGCTAGTGGAGATGACTGGAGTAGCAGGGTCTACTACACTGATTTCCACCTTCTAGAGGGATCCCACAGGTAATGGTATATACATATTTACAGTACATGTAACTACGTATAAAATATCCATACCTGGAATTCTTTAAACCATTGACCATTCAATCACCATGGATAGACTCCTGACATGTCACAATGTAATGAGCACCTGGCCAATCTTAGGCTCTGTTCACACTCTGGCATTCCGGGACCTCTTTTGGACGACAAGCGTCCCGCCAATCGAGTGCGATTCAATGGACGACAATCATGGCAAAATCACGCCGCGATCTGAGTGCCATTGAAAATAACGGGGATCGCAAGGGCATCCCGCGGATTGCGGCAATTCGGAATCATGGGCAGAATCGTGTTGATTCCACCCGCGATCTGGACCGCCACAGTGTGAATGGAGCCTAATGCCCCGTACACACCGTCGGATTTTCCGACGGAAAATATTCGATGGGAGCTTGTTGTCGGAAATTCCAACCATGTGTAGGCTCCATCGGAAGTTTCCATCACACAAAATCTGAGATCTGGATCTCAAATTTTCCGACAACAAAATCCTTTGTCGTAAATTCCGATCGTGTGTACACAATTCCGACGCACAAAGTTCCACGCATGCTCGCAATCAAGAGCCGCACTGGCTATTGAACTCCATTTTTCTTGGCTTGTCGTACTTCACCACGTTCTTGACGTTCGGAATTTCCGATAAGATTTGTGTGACCGTGTGTATGCAAGACAAGTTTGAGCCAACATCCGTCTGAAAAAAATCTATGGATTTTGTTGTCGGAATCTCCGATCAATGTCCAATCGTGCGTATGGGGCATTAATGTTAATGGCCAATAGTGAATATGACCGTCGAGTTGAACTAAATCACTTTTGTCAGGCTGCTTCTATAAAATGGAGAACCCCCAAAGACAAGGTGCAAAGGAAAATACAGTGTATAGCACAAGGAGCTCCGCACCAATGGAGAGTCCAGAATACTTTATTAATACATTGTAGAACATCAACAATCAATAGATCCATTCCGTTTTGGGTTCAACAAAATCTCCATTATTCAGGACTTACGGTATATACAATGCCCTTGCACTGTTATTTAAACCTCTGTTAGGTTTTTAATTGGTATTTTTGTCCCCAAACCAACCAAAATTGAAGGAGGATCCAAAATTTGGAGTTGTCTGCTGAACAGGACGTAGGGGAAAATCTTTTAATGGGGAAAGCATACTTAAACCCCGTACACGCGGTCAGATTTTCCAACGGGAAATGTTGGATGTGAGCTTGTTGTCGGAAAGTCCTACCGTGTGTACGCTCCATCGAACATTTGCTGTTGGACTTTCCGCCAACAAATGTTGGCTAGCAGGTTCTCCAATTTTCCACCAACAAAACTTTGTTGTCGGAATTTCCCATCGTGTGTACACAAGTCCCACGCACGAAAGTCCACGCATTGCTCGGAATCAAGCAGAAGGAGCCACGCTGGCTATTGAACTTCCTTTTTCTCGGCTCGTCGTACGTCTTGTACGTCACCGCGTTCCCACGTTCGGAATTGTTGGCCAACATTTGCGTGACCGTGTGTATGCAAGACAAGTTGGAGCCAACAACCTTCGAAAAACAAAATTCCACGGTTTTGTTGTAGGAATGTCTGATCGTGTGTATGCGGCATAAGAGGGCCTTTCCTGTTATTTTGAAGAGAAATCCTTTCACTTTCTGTTGTGTCTCCAGGACAGGAGGGTGAGGTTAATCCCCCCAATGGGACACAGATGGTAAAATAAGATCCAACAAGGGTTTAGCTATAAGCTGCATTTTGGTGCTCAATTAAATTCATGAGTTGAAGAGTGCTCAGTCCCTGGCAATGACTTATGATTGCATGTGCAATTCTCAAAGAATGGAAAGTGGTTGAAATCTACAAAAAAAATTGGAACATATATGGCCAGCTTTAGAGTTGTCCCAGGCATTAGATCAGCCTTTCTCAACCAAGGTTATGTGGAACGCCAGTGTTCCTTCAGAGGCTGCCAAGGGGTTCTTAGAGCAATGAACTGTTTCTGCCTTCTATATAAAATTACCACTGACAATAATGCTATTTTCTGCTATCTGAAGGTGGTGGATGGGAGGAGGAAGGGGGAGACCACCAGTGCAAGAACAATTCTTCCCACCGACTACCAGTGTGATGGGGCCCTTCTCCCTATGGCCACCAATGTATGGTTGCCCTCTTACTAACCAACATCTAAACGGAGCCTTCTTCAATATCCTCTAATGTAAGAGGACACTTTATTGACTAGCAATGTAAGTAGACACTTTGTTGACCACCAATTTAAGGGGACACTACACTGACCACCAATGTAAGGGGACACTACACTGACCACCAATGTAAAAAGACACTTCATTGACCACCAATTAAGAGAGACAGTATACTACCCACCAATATAAGAGGAGACTACACTGACCACCATTGTAAAGGGAGACTACACTGATCACCAATATAAGAGGAGACTACACTGACCACCATTGTAAAGGGAGACTACACTGACCACCATTGTAAAGGGAGACTACACTGACCACCAATATAAGAGGAGACTACACTGACCACCATTGTAAAGGGAGACTACACTGACCACCATTGTAAAAGGAGACTACACTGACCACCATTGTAAAGGGAGACTACACTGACCACCAATATAAATGGAGGCTACACTGACTGCCAATGTAAAGGGAGACTACACTAACCACCAATGTAAGGAGACACTTCACTGACCACCAATGTAAGGGGAGATTACATTGGCTAGCAATGTAAGGAGACACTTCAGTGACCACTAATGTAAGGAGTCATGCTACTGACCACCAATATAAGAGAACACTTCGCTGACTACCAATGTAAGGTCATACTTTACTGGCCATCAATGTTAGGGGACACAACGCTGACCATCAACATAGAAACTGATCGCCAATGTAAGGGGACATTTACCTGGCCACTAATGTAAGGAGACACTTTACCGATCCCTATTGTAAGGAGACATTTTATTGACCACCAATGTAAGGAGCACCTTTCCACTGACCACAAGAGAAAGACCATTTTCTGAATTTATTTTCTGGACACATGACTGTGTTTTTAATTTCACTTTTACTACTGACAATAATTTTCTCATATAAAGTGTTTGTGAACTACGCTAAGTACACTATGTTCTTTACTCTTTTATTAATTTTTTAGCTTACTGCTCACACTAATGTACCGTGAGCTGTAGATGTAGTCGTTATTAGCAGGAGTTCCCTAGGACCTGAAAACGATTTAAAGGATTCCGCCGTATGAATAAAAAAAAAAATGTAAAAGACTTGATTGGATGAATACGAAAATAAAATTGTACCCAAGCTCAACGCTAAATATGCTCAATATTAATTTTGGACCTGTGAAGGTCCAAAAGTATGTAAACATGCAGAGGACTATCAACTGGCGCTAGGAATAATAGGTAGCACTCCGGAAGAACCTGATGGTCATGGATGTAAAATCAGCCTCAGCCTAGCTCTGGATGTCCATGACTAAGCCCCGGGTGGGGTGAAACAAGTCTATGGGTGTGGCCTGGATGGAACTGGGCTGGGAATAATAGGTACAAATGCTCACAAAATCTTTTGGCTAAGATCAAGTGTAGTATCTGTTCTTATCGGTTGCCAGAGGAGGCGCTGTGCTGCTCCCATAGGGGAGGGCTGGCAAATCCAATGGTGTAATTGTGCGTGGAAGGGCGGTTTCAGCAGGGATTATGTCAAGTTGCCTGACAGTACTGGGGGCCCACCACTGGTCAAGTCTGAGCCATCTGGAAGGGTGCTCCTGGTGAGGATGGATGCTGCCTTGGGTCTGACCAGAGGGTCGGGTCTCTGGCCTTTTGGCCTAGATTGGTGTAGTCCTAGCTCCGGTCAGTTATTCAGGAGAGAACACCAGCTCCTCTATGAAAAGAGGGGGAGTGGTTGGTGTCTTCTGAGTGTAATTAGGTAGGAGTGATGGGAGCAACGGTTAAGCCTTAGGGGTCAAGGGCTCTCCCTAAGCTCCCAGAACTTCTGGCCTTCCTGTATGGAGTGGGGGCTGCGCTGGTCTGGGTCTTTGGTTGGAACAAAAAGCCTGTGGTGAATGTGCCCCTTAAGGGGCAGTTCAGGAGTGCCGTACAATCACTGAGAGTGAGGGTCGCTCTGATTTATGGCACCGTGGTCACTTCACCATTGCACGTGTTTTTCATACCTGCCTCTAGGGCTGAGCCTTTTGGCTAGGACCAGGGGAAATTTTTATTTCTGGCCATTGTATTGCACAATGATCACTCTCTCGCTTCCTTCTCCCCACTCTCCTATTTATTTTATCCCGTGTTTGTCACTTTTGTGTATGTTTTTGTTGATGTGTTACATGTTTGTCACTGTGTGATGAGTAGGGTGTGGGTCCTCGGGAGGGGTCTTGGGAGGGGGTGGACATAGGCCTTTTGGCTCGGATCGCCCTCTCTCATGGGGTTTCCCTTTGGGGGAGTCCCACCGAGTACTTGGGTGGGTCTGTTTTGGCAGACCTTCCAGAGAAAGGGGGTCTGTCTGATTTCGGCCAGATGGACCCAAGTGAAGTACTTCAGTTCCAGTCTGGAGCCTAACCCCCAAGGGAGATCAGGCTAAGGTACTTCCTAGGGAGAATCAGTGTAACACCCGTTGCACGTTTTGTGTCACCTCTTTATGTGTGTGCACTTTTTTTGGCATCGGGTAGACTTTTTGGGTGTGTTTCACACGCCATGGGCTTTTAAAAAAAAAAAAAGTAAAAGGAGAAAGTCCAGTTAGCCACATTATAGAAGACCCAAATGGTCATGGAAGTAGAAGCAGCCTCAGCCTAGTTCCATCCTGGCCATGCCCCCTGATATGTTTCACCGCACCCTGGGGGATTAGTCATGGAGGTTCATGACTAAAGATGGTGCTTAGGATGGTTTTCTTTCCATGACCACCAGGTTCTTCTGGAGTGCGGCGATTGGGACGTTTTCCTTTCAGTATATGCAGAGGCAGGACAAGCTCTTCTCCCCGGCCCAGCACCCATAGTGTGAATCTACCAAATTTGGATACATGGACCTGATCGGCAATCCACAATTTTCTTTATATGTTCATGAAATAGGTCTCTTTCAGACGGTTCAGTGGTAAAAACAGGTAGCTGATGGGGCTGCTCAAATGCCGCTGTCCCGATGCTTTGCTTCATGGCCACAACATTTTTAACTTGAGGTGCATTGTTTGACAAACAGCACTAAAGGGCCGAATGCGGCCCTGGGGCCGCAAATTGCCTGGGTCTGATCTAAAGCCTTGATCTAAAGCCTTGATTGGATGTTTGTCTCTCCAACAACATCATACATACCAACAACATCATACCTATGACAACACGGCAATCCAAGTCCAATCGCTAATCTTGTTCCCCGTCGGGACCATGGATAAGGGATATCAGGCAGCAGGGTAAGCAGAGAGGGTGATCGGCACGTTGGAAGGCGGGGTGGTTGCCAATTACTGGAACAAATCCCCGGTATGCTGCAGAGGGAGCCATACAGGGGATCAGTTCCAGTAATTGCCCCACCCCCACCACCCCAATCACCCTCCCTGTGCATCATATGGGGCCCCTGTGTCAGGTTATCTGTATGGGGCCTCATGTCTGGTTGTCTGCATGGGGCCCCGTGTCTAGTTGTCTGTATGGGGTCCCCCCATGTCAGGTTGTCTGTATTGGGCCTTGTGTCTGGTTGTCTGTATGGGGTCCCGTGTCTGGTTGTCTGTATGGGGTCCCGTGTCTGGTTGTCTGTATGGGGCCTAGTGTCTGGTTGTCTGTAGGGGGCCCCGTGTCTGGTTGTCTGTATGGGGCCCTGTGTTAGGTTGTCTGTAGGGGGCCACGTGCCAGGTTGTCTGTAGGGGCCCAGTGGCAGGTTGCCTGTATGAGCCCCCATGTCTGGTTGTCTGTATGGGGCCTAGTGTCTGGTTGTTTGTAGGGGGCCCCGTGTCTGGTTGTCTGTATGGGGCCCTGTGTCAGGTTGTCTGTAGGGGGCCACGTGTCTGGTTGTCTGTATGGGCCCCTGTGTCTGGTTGTCTGTATGGGGCCTAGTGTCTGGTTGTCTGTATGGGGCCAAGTGTCTGGTTGTCTGTAGGGGGCCCTGTGTCTGGTTGTCTATATGGGGCCCCGTGTCTGGTTGTTTGTATCGTGCCTAGTGTCTGGTTGTCTGTAGGGTGCCCCCGTGTCTGGTTGTCTGTAGGGGGCCCCATTCCCCAGATAATACACCTGCTCCCGCTTGTCTCCAAACCATTGTCCAGACTGAACTCTACAGACAGACGCTTTGCACCAAGTCAGGTGCCGCCGCGGCCTCCGCCCCGGTTGCGTGCGATAAACTCCATCGAATAGCAGTCAGCCTCCTAGGAGGACTGGAATAGCCCGCCTTTGCAGAGCCTGACACCAAAGTCTTCGTATTTCATTTTTTTTTGCAAAATTGCAAACAGATGCAAGTGAAGTACCTGCAAAAAATCTGCCAAAACCGATCGCAAAAAAAAAAAGAAGGGAGATTTCCAATTGTGGGGAAATCATTAGGACATGTATTATTCCGGCGATGAATGGAGGCCAGGAGAGACTGACGCAGCAGATGGGTGCCGCTTTTTGTATAGAAGAGATCAGCGGCGTACGCGGCGGCAAATGAAGAAGTATAACGACATGAAACAATTATGTGATAATGGCAAATGTTTGAAAGCTAATTGTAACGCTCCTTCCACGAGTAAACCCTTTCAACAATGTGTGACAGAAAGCGAAAAACTTTTTTTTTTTTTTTTTTTACGTTACGCGTGACTGCGATGGATGGGAGAATTCTTTTTATTATCTTTTTTTTTTCCTTGTCAGGAATAAAGACTGCAAAGGGCTTGGTGTGAACTGCGGAGACGGAAGGGAAATCTGTCATTGCTGCACACTGATTTATATAGAAAAAGTTTAATCTGCTTATATTTTCCCTGGTTTCTCCCCCTCCCCCACCACTGACATAAAAAAAAAAAAAAAAATTAATCTTTCTTTTTCCGTTACATACCTTATTTTAGACTCAGTGATGTCATCACTGTGCTTCTCTATGCAAAGCAGTCAGATGGTGGCTGGTGGGAGGGGAGGGGGAGGGGCTGTACACGGCTTTCGGAAAACATCACAGCCCCCGGCCTTAGTACTCTTCTCCAGAGCCCTGATGTAAGCAGAGGGCTGTGTCTGGGGAGGAGTTATGCAAATATTAAATTGCAAGCAGTGGGCCGGCTCTTGGGAGGAGTTATGCAAATATTAAATTACAAGCAATGGGCCAGCACTTGGGAGGAGTTATGCAAATATTGAAATACAAGCAGTGGGCTGGCTCTTGGGAGGAGTTATGCAAATATTAAAGTGTAAGCAGTGGGCCGGCTCTTAGGAGGAGTTATGCAAATATTAAAATGCAAGCAGTGGGCCGCCTCTTGGGAGGAGTTATGCAAATATTAAATTGCAAGCAGTGGGCTGGTTCTTGGGATGAGTTATGCAAATATTAAATTGCAAGCAGTGGGCTGGTTCTTGGGAGGAGTTATGCAAATATTAAAATGCAAACAGTAGGTTGGCTCTTGGGATGATTTATGCAAATATTAAATTGCAATTAGTGGGCTGGTTCTTGGGAGGAGTTATGCAAAAAATAAATTGCACACAGCAGGCTGGCTCTTGGGAGGAATTATGCAAATATTAAATTGAAAGTAGTAGGCTGGCTCTTGGGAGGAGTTATGCAATTATTAAAATGCAAGCAGTGGGCTGGCTCTTGCGAGGAGTTATGTAAATATTAAATTGCAAGCAGTGGGAGGAGTTATGCCAGTGGCGGCTGATGGTCAATATTTGGGGTGGGGGCGGCACACAAACCTGCCCCCCTTGCTCACACAACCACACTCCCTGGCCCACTCCCCTGATTGTCCAGGAGGACAAACAGGAAGACATTAGCGAATATTAATTTGCTAATATCACACAACTGGATGGGCTCAGGGCACAGTGCTCTGCGCCCCAAGCCCACCCTTTTTTGAAGCCAATTAGAGCCTCAGGCTCTAATCATGTGCTTAAATAAAGAAAAAAAACATTGGAATCCATGCGTCTGGTGCCCTGCATGTAGATTAGGGGCCAGGCACATAGATTGGGGGAGCGGCCGACACTGAGTTATGCATATATTAAAATGCAAGCAGTAGGCTGGCTATTAGAAGGAGTTATGCAAATATCAAAATGCAAGTAGGGGGCTGGCTCTTGGGAGGAGTTATGCAAATATCAACATGCAAGCAGGGAGGTAGCTCTTGGGAGGAGTTATGCAAATATTAAAATGCAAGCAGAGGGCTGGCTCTTGGGAGGAGTTATGCAAATATCACATTGCAAGCAGTGGGCTGGCTCTTGGGAGGAGTTATGCAAATATTAAAATACAAGCCATGGGCTGGCTCTTGGGAGGGGTTATGCAAATATTAAAATGCAAGCCTTGGGCTGGCTCTTGGGAGGAGTTATGCATATATTAAAATGCAAGCAGAGGGCTGACTCTTGGGAGGAGCCATGCAAATACCATGCCTTGATGGGTGGATGTCTGTCTGGAGGAGTGGGCGTTCCAAAGCGAGCTGTATTTGCATGCGTACCACTCTAGGTAACGCCCACATGTGATGCTGAGCCTCCATTAATGAAAGAACTGAAATCCAATGAATGAAAAGGGTGGGCCAGGAGCCCAGAATACCAACAAAGGAGAGCTGGTGCACTACGGCTGAAACACTGAAACCTTGAGAAGGTAGGTGCATGTCAAAGTTTAATGATCACTTCTGACTGATGTGTACCATTAAAGCTGAACTTTACTGTACTGCCCACCAAAGACGACCCATCCAAGTGACGGGTGCTGCATCGCCACTGCGTGCAATACACACAGGCCTGCGGGTGTTTAACCTTCCCATAATGGCCCTCACCACAAAGGAAGAAAATCCACCCTTGCAGTGCCTTCGCCACCCCCATGCTAGCCATCTGAAGAGCAGTCCACAGTGGATTGCTTTTCAGAGGGCATTTAACAAGCTGTGAAGAAGCTTTCTGGGATGGTTAAACTCCTGCAGGCCTGCACCACAGTGTGTGTGTGTGTGTGTGTGTGTGTGTGTGTGTGTGTGTGTGTGTGTATTGCACGCAGTGGCGATACAGCCCCATTCACTTGAATGGGTAATTTTTGGTGGGCAGTACTGCCTGCCGAACACAGCAGGAGCTTTAATTTTTATGCTGTGGCTGCCTTTGTAGCTTAAAGGGAGTGCTTTGGGGTGGTAAAAACAGAGCTCACCCCCCCCCCCCCCACACACACACACCAACTACAGGTGTAATCACGCCCCAAGAAGCATCAGGCCGTAGTTGCATGCTTGCCTTGTACAGTGCAGTAGCGACCCGGAAAACAGCATGGTGTGCCGCTCAGGCTCTGTAGGCGGGTACTAGTACTGAGCAACCGCCACTGGAAGTGCTGGCACGGGAGGGAGCTCGTCCCGGCTCCTAGTGAAGATCTGAGGTAAGGAAGGGCTCCCTATGGCTGCACATCTATGTCATTCATGAGGTGAGTGTGTAAGTGGCAACCTCAGCCCAGACTCCAACAAGGCCACGCTACCAATGCGTTTCACCCCAACACGTTTAGCTCCACCCCTTTAGAGCTTAGTCATGGGGATCAATTGTTTTTAATCCAATAGTGGATTAATAGCCCTGCACTGCACATGATGACGCCAACAAAAGAGAACACCGCTGGAGACTGCCAGAGCAAGGGACAGGGTAATTATTACACCTTACCCCTGCACCCCTAGACCAAACAGGCATATAACCCCTGCTGCACCGTGGTGGTGGTGGCGGTGGAGGGGGGGCTGCACTGCACTGCAAGAGCTGATTTTGCCTAATTCACAGAGTTCAGTTTTAAATAATCATTTCTTTCATCTTTAATTGCTTCTCAGCAAACAGTCAAGTGCGAGACAAGTGTTTCCCACTGAGCAGACCGTGTACTTCAAGAGCCTGCTCTCTTTTAGGATATATATGCCATTTATAACAAATAAAAATTAAAAAAAATGGTTCATTTTCCGGCCCCGATTTACGAGATCGCATTTTGCCGGCAAGGCGGGGTTACGCTTTAAATTAAGCCAGCAGCAGATGCTCGCTCCACACATCTGACAACAATGCCAAAAAATTCTGCGCCAACGGACCACATAAGAGAAGGAATTCCATTATAGAAGTCAAGAAAGGATTAGTTGTGATCATTTATGGAGCACAATATGTTACCATGGAAACCCTCATTAAAATCACAGCATTGTATTGTTACAATGAACATACAGAATACAAGTAAATAATATTGATTGTAGACACATATTAGACGTAACCAGACTGTGCATCCATCATGACGACTTTTCTTTAAAGCTGACGCCAGGCAGATATAAAAAAAACACACAAATCCTATCATTAAGGCATCATTACATTTATTTTTTCAATTCAATCAGTGTAAGCACCTGAATGCGACCTGGTATTAGTAGTCCCACGGTAGCAGGGCTGGAGTGTGAGAGAAAGAAGCAGCACAAGGAACCAATCAGTTCACGTGCTGACAAGAAATAGGCTTATAGGAGGAGAGAGCGAAGTGACTAAGAGATGAGCTCAGCACTAAGCTGCTTCTCCTATCACTGTCCACTCGCAGGCCAATGGTGTGTCCAGCATGACCTGGGCCAACCCATGCAGAGCTTAATTTTCCAAAACCCCGCCCAAGCACAAGTCTCACAAGCTCCTCCCTGGAGGAGCACAAACATGAGGAGCTTGCAGATTTACTGTGGTTCACTGCCACAGGGATCACATGATCGGGAGCCCATCCTACCAGCTCCCAATCACTGTTAATTTGCTAGGAGCTGATGGTGACAGCATGGTCAAAGTGCTGGGAGCACGTGATTGAGAGCGATGCAAGGCAAAAAAAAGGAACACCGGTCCTCCACATATGTGTGGTAGCATCCCAATATCTTTTTCTGGTAGCGTATAATGTGATACTGACCAAATTTTGGTAAATTTTTTTATTCACTAGAGCTCTCTACTATATCATCTGTGCCTTCTGTCTCCTCCTAGTCCTAAAGGCCAGTTCATGCAGTGCTCAATTTTCAAAATTCCACCAAAGGACAAGACTTTGATCCAGGCCTCCTCGTCCAAAATCAGTGCCTGATCTCACAAATGCTCTTCTGGAAGAATGGTCAAACATTCCCATAGACACACTCCTAAACCTTGTGGACGGCCTTCCCAGAAGAGTTGAAGTTGTTATAGCTGCAAAGGGCGGGCCAACTCAACATTGAACCCTACGGACTAAGACTGGGATGCAGTTAAAGTTCATGTGCGTGTAAAGGCAGGCGTCCCAATACTTTTGGTAATATGGCGTATGTGTGGCAGCATCCCAATATCTTTTTCTGGTAGCATATCACATGTCACTGACCAAATTATGGCCCTTTTGCCCTCTGTCCCCCTCCTGGTCCTAAAGGCCAACCAATGCAGGGCTCAATTTTCTAAATCTAAATGAGGTCCTACATGAGTTGGCCTTCAGGACCAGAAAGAGGACAGAAGGCACAGATGACATAGTAGAGTGTGCAAGTCAGCTAAGGGTCACTTAGCAATGATTGGAAGCTGGGACCATGGGCCTCTGTTTACGTTGAAGCTGTTATAGCTGCAAAGGGTGGGCCAACTCAATATTGAACCCTATGGACTAAGACTGGGATGCCATTAAAGTTCATGTGCGTGTAAAGGTGGGCGTCCCAATATTTTTGAAAATATAGTGTATGTGGAGGGCTGGTGTCGCTACTTTGCATTCCCTCCCCTAGGTGTTCCCTCAATGCTGAATCGTGAATGGGCCCTTAAAGTTGGATCAGCAGTGTGAACCGAGTCTTTACCTAAAGAGCGCTGCTTATGGCGGCTGAAAGACCAGACGCAACAGCAGCAGCCGCTTTTCCAGTTTTGTTACAATGTTACAAATTTGCCAAAATTTTGCTGTCCCTCCCTAGGCATTCCCTCTATGCTCAAATGCAAATGCGTCCTTAAAGTCGGATCAACGTTATATGGCAGCAGCGTGAACCGAGCCTTAAAGTGGAAGTAAACCCATCCATTTACCAGTTTAATTTACGGTAAGTGCCGGAAATGTAACACTCCCATTGGTTGTGCTCTTAACCAAACTGTCAAACCATCCAATGGCTGGTGTCATAACTGATCACATGTGCAGCATCATGGTAGTTGTAGGTTAAACAGAGGCCAAGGTGGCAGATTCCTTGGCTGAAAACGATAAGGGTGTTTACTTACACTTTAATCAGAACAGCAGCAGCAGCCGCCGCCTTTTCAGTTTTGTTAAAATTTTACAAATTTACCAAAATTGTGCGGTCCCTCCCTAGGCATTCTCTCTATGCTCAAGTGTGAATGCGTCCTTAAAGTCGGATCAAAGTCGTATGGCAGCAGCATGAACCGAGCCTTAAAGCGGAAGTAAACCCAGCCATTTTCCATTTTCCAAAAAATTTCATTTCCGGCACTCCCATTGGTTGTGCTCTCAACCAAACTGTCAAACCATCCAATGCCTGGTGTTATAACTAATCACATGTGCAGCATCATGGCAGTTGTAGATTAAACAGAGGTCAAGGTGGCAGCTTCCTTGGCTGAAAACGATAGAGGGGTTTACTTACACTTTAACCGGAACAGCAGCAGCTGCCGC
Organism: Lithobates pipiens; assembly: GCF_037356315.1. Classification (NCBI taxonomy): domain Eukaryota; kingdom Metazoa; phylum Chordata; class Amphibia; order Anura; family Ranidae; genus Lithobates; species Lithobates pipiens. The sequence continues at coordinate 11,208,832 of NW_027507686.1, read as the reverse complement.
CTTTCCAGTTTTATTGCAATTTTACAAATTTACCCAAATTTTCCGGTCCCTCCGTAGGCATTCCCTCTATGCTCAAGTGCGAATGCATCCTTAAAGTCAGATCAAAGTCGTATGGCAGCAGCGTGAACCGAGCCTTAAAGCGGAAGTAAGCCCATCCATTTACCAGTTTCAAAAAAGTTTCATTTCCGGCACGTGCCCGAAATGTAACACTCCCGTTGGTTGTGCTCTTAACCAAACTGCCATACCATCCAATGGCTGGTGTCACAACTGATCACATGTGCAGCGTCATGGAAGGTGTCGATTAAACAGAGGCCAGGGTGGCAGCTTCCTTGGCTGAAAACGATAGGGGGAGGTTTACTTCAGCCGCCTTTCCGGTTTTGTTACAATGTTTACAAATTTGCCAAAATTTCCTCGGTAAGTTTTGTTTTACATCCTTTTTTACGAAGCTGTATATCTAACAACGCTCCGGTTTCCTGCCGGATCAAACACCTTCCCAGCACCGGTTTAAGTCTCCACACTTGCCGGGGGCCCCGGATAATACAGACTTTGGGTAAAAAAAGAAAAAGAACGAAGGAATTCTGGTTCGGGAAACACACAAAGTAATCAGATAGAACATCAATAGTCTAATCCGAGGCATCGTTAATACTACGGGAACAATGAGGCGAGCTGTGTTCCAGCACAGTCCCAACGTCCTAGGTATTTAGTGTATGTGACAGCTTCTGTCGCCTAACCCCGCCGTTCCTTCCTGTCTCATTGTTCCGGGGAAAAGAGAATTCTGTAATTGAGTGGTACAAAACATGTGCCCTCCTTGCTACCAGATGACAGATGGATTATAAAAACTTCAAAGAGGAGCGTTTGCTGCACCAGGGGAGAGATACCGGGTATTTGAACTCTCCGTCTGTACCCAGGAGACAATGACACTCTGACATGGTGCATATATCAAGGAACGGCGTTACTACATAGACATAATCTCTCCTTTCACAACGTATTTAACATTCTGCGAGCGGCAAGATATAGCCAGAGCCGGGGTGACTCTTTTTTTTTTTTTTTTTTAAAGAGGACCTGTCCTTAAAGCAGTATTAAACCCAAAACCAAAAAATTTCATATAGTGCAGCTCAACAATCATTAGATTTGGCTGATTTCGTTATCTTTTTAACCACCTCAATACCGGGCACTTTCACCCATTTCCTGCCCCGGCCATTTTTCAGCTTTCAGCGCTGTCACGCTTTGAATGACGCGGTCATGCTACACTGTAACTATGTGACATTTTTATAATTTTCTTCACACAAACAGAGCTTTCTTTTGTTGGTATTTAATCACTCCCAAAAATATTGGAAAAAAAAAAGGTATTTTTTTAGTTTCTGTCAGTAAATTTTGTAAATAAGTAATTTTTCTCCTCCACTGATGGGTGCTGATGAGTTAGCATTGATGGGCACTGATGAGGAGGCACTTATGGGCACTGATTAAGGGGCACTGATGAGGAGGCACGAATATGCTGCACCTATGGGCACTGATAGGTGACACTGATATGTGGCACTGATGAGCACCAGTGCCACCTATTTGTGCCCAGTGTCACCCATCAGTGCCGCTGGTGGGCACAGATAGGCGGCACTGGTGGGCACAGATAGGCAGCACTGGAGGGCACAGATATGCGGCATGGATAGGAAGAACTGATGGGCATCACTGATGGGCATTGATGGGTGGCATTGATGGGCAGCAGTTATGAGCATTGATGGGCACCAATGATGGGCAGCCCTAATAGCCAGCACTGACTGGCATCACTGATTGCTGGCACTTGAAGGCACTGATTTCTGGCATTTGTGGGCACAGATTGGTGCCAATTGTGGGCACTGATTGCTGGAACTTAATTGTAATCAGGGTACTGACAATCAGTGCCCTGATTACATCCCCAGATGTCCTCTGTGAGGAGATGCCACTGACCGGCTCTCCTCTCCTCACACTCTGTCAGTGTCAGGTGAGAAGCGCCGATTAATGGCATCCCCATGTTTACATGTGACCGGCTGTGATTGGACACAGCTGATCACATGGTTAAAGAGCTGTAATCCTTTACACAGATCAGGGTCTGTTGTGTCGGTTAATACTTGGTTACCACCAGGTCTGAACCAGCACAAAAGGGGAGGGATGGAAGGGGATGGAAGGGGATGGAAGGGGATGGAAGGGGATGGAAGGGGATGGAAGGGGATGGAAGGGGATGGAAGGGGATGGAAGGGGATGGAAGGGGATGGAAGGGGATGGAGCCCCTTCATCTGGACAGATCAGACCCGGAGGCAGCCGGGTTTAAACAGACACAAGCCTGTTTACATCTGACTGCCCATAGAGGAGAAAGAAGGGTCTGAAGAAGAGTTGTCCAAGAGCCAAGGACAACTTGTGGAGAGCTTCAGAAAGACCTGGAATTAGCAGGTACAATTGTTCCAAAGAAAATGATAAGTAATGCACTCACCCGCCATGGCCGGTATGCACGCCGCTCACCACGCAACAC